>NC_136264.1:160497293-160564793 GCF_964187855.1 Myxine glutinosa | reverse complement strand
TTGTGCCATACCCCTGACTGGCAAGCACTCGAGACTTCAAAAAGATCATTCAGAGTAATTGTTGAAGAGGATTGTTGAGTAACAGGTATCCCTTTCAGTTGACAAAACTATAGGTTCCGACTCAAACACGTCAAAATTAACAACAACAAGAATGACCGCGCGGTGCACACAACCTGTGACAAAATCTGGTAACGGGCTGATTGGGAAACGCTTAATTAAGGCACTCTTCATTTAAAGATGAACAGCGTGATTGTGAAACACATATTTAATGCACAATTAAATAATTAACTTGACACATCTTATCCATGTCATCCTCCCCACGGTTATATCAGAATGAGCTGATTCGTAACAGGTCATGAATTGCTTAACCCCAATTTCGGGCCTTTCAAAAATTACTGATGGTATTTTAAACTACATTAACCATGACAGTATAGTTAGCAATAGCTTTTTTAGTAATTTGCATAACATTATGCTTGATAACGTAACGCTTGATTAACCGTCATTTCGGCTTGTGCTATGGTGGGTGGAGTCAAGTGACAGATGTGGGTGTGGTCCGGCAGCTTTCCGACCAATGGGAGCACATTTCAAAAATCGATCCCCAACAAGAACCCTAACAACAACAGCAACGCAAAGCTCTTGTAGAGCTGTGACATGTCACAGGTAAAAAGGCAAATAAAACTTACAATGGAAACTTGTAAAGGGGTCAATATATGGTTGAACCCCAAAAAAATTGATACAAAAGGTTTTTCAATGGATTCTGGTACCATTGGTCATGCTAAATAACATACTAAAAATCTAGTAACATCTGACTTCCGGAAAGGGGTCATTTTCAAGATGGCGTCCAAGATGGCCGCTGGGAGCTTAAAATGGCCATATGTCAATTATTATTCAACCTAGAAAGGTGGTTTTGGTGTCTAACCCTAGGTTTTAGGGCCCAAGGAATCCAATTGAATCAATAAAATTACCATCAGTGAATTATTTATTGACAAGTCCAAGATGGCATCCCAAGTTGACATCCTGATCCACTAAAATGGCTCTGTCGAATAGTAGTCAACCTGGAGAGATTTTTTCAGTGTGTATACCGAGGTTTAAGGCACCCAGGAAATCATCAAAATTACTTAAGTAAGCACAAAGTAATCAGGTAATCCAGTAAGCCAGGTTTACCAGCCCATTAGGCATTTGTTGTCTTATACAGTTAGTCGCTATTCATCATCATCCTCCGACTCACCAGCTAATGGACCAAGTGTGTGTTTCAGATTGGAGATAAGAGTGTAATGTGTCTACACCACTGCCACCTGGGACTCCAGTCCACAGTATTCAGTGATCATTACAGACAAAGGTTTGTACAAAGCTTGAGAGGTTATGGCAAGGGACAGACTATTTTATATTGGGGAGGGGGACTGAAAAATCTGACAAACAATTTATTTTCTTCTCAAAAGGAATAAGTATATTATTTGGTACATGTATGCATAAACAAAATCCATATTTTTTAGACATTTCCACAAGAAATGTACACTTGTAATGCTCCAGACAGTCTCTTGAAGGTCATTCAATGTAACTGCTCCACTGCCTGCAAGACACTCCGCTGCTCTTGTAGACGATATGGACTACCATGTACTACTGCCTGTGGACCGTGCCAACTTGAAGAATGTGACAATCCACATAACAAGTTTCTTCCAGAGGAGTCGGAGGATGACGATGAATAGCGAGTAACTGTATAAGACAACAAATGTCTAATGGGCTGGTAAACCTGGCTTACTGGATTACCTGATTACTTTGTGCTTATTTAAGTAATTTTGATGATTTCCTGGGTGCCTTAAACCTAGGTATACACACTGAAAATATCTCTCGAGGTTGACTACTATTCGACAGAGCCATTTTAGTGGATCAGGATGTCACCTTGGGATGCCATCTTGGACTTGTCAATAAATAATTAACTGATGGTAATTTTATTGATTCAATTGGATTCCTTGGGCCCTAAAACCTAGGGTTAGACACCAAAACCACCTTTCTAGGTTGAATAATAATTGAGATATGGCCATTTTAAGCTCCCGGCGGCCATCTTGGACGCCATCTTGAAAATGACCCCTTTCCGGAAGTCAGATGTTACTAGATTTTTAGTATGTTATTTAGCATGCCCTATGGTACCAGAATCCATTGAAAAACCTTTTGTATCAATTTTTTGGGGGTTAGGTGTGTTTTTTTCATATATTGACCCTACTATTGTGAGTTTTTTCCCCCCTCCCAACATACACTCGATGGCATATACAATCCCAAGGCTTCCGGAGTCCTCAAGCGGGCCCCGGACCACACGCTTAGTGGCTTCACACTTGCATCATCTGGGAGAGTACTGTATGTACCCATTCCCTTGATTTCTGGACCACCTCTTTCAAAAAATCCTGCATCCACCCTTGTAAATAGGATACACCCCAGCATATGCTTGCAGTCAGCAAGCATGCCCCACCAGTATTTAGTATTCATATCCCTCAACTCCCCCATCTTACCATTTCGCTATCATTGTCCCTTCCATTTATTTTCGCAATTAACTCACGCTTCCTCCTGGGCATATTTAATAGGTAGATGGCCACTTGCAATTCATGGCAGAGGTGGTTAAATTAATTGATGAATTAAGTCATGTTGTTTGAGTGTTTAGAATAGAATCGTCATATTTGACTGTCCAATGGTGGTGTACAGGCCAACTTTCAATTTTCCCAACACTCAAATAAATAAACGAACCCAATAACATTCAAGCAAAATCATATCCAGTGCTGTTTTTTGACCTTTCAATGCAGACCTCTCCTCCACCAAACTCCTTACCAAAAGTGAGCGAGTGTGAGTGCGAATGATGTCCATTGAGTCCACCTTTTCCTCTGGTGACTCTGCGTGGACATACTGCCACTGTTCAGGCACAAAGGCCCACACCATGTCCTTCGCCTCCTCGAGTAGGGAGCGCAGGAGAACTGGTAGAGCTTCTGTAGAAACATCAACATTAAAGTCTGCCCATTATCAATACAGCAATGACAATTTTTTACTCGTCAAAAATGGTGGATAAGGCAAAGAGGGACTTTACTAATATCAAATGAAATTTTCACCAATTGATGGGTGAGTGAAGTGAGAAGTCAGGCTTGTGAAATGAACCACTTCACATGAGTGCTTTGCTCTAGTGCTTTATGGGATTCAAGGCCTGTACTTAAAGCACGTATATAATGCCGGGCTACAAGGGTATTCAGGACCAGCGAGTTTGGCAGCCATTCTGTGCACTGTGGCCAGTGATGAGGCCGGACAAGGCCCATGCTAAAATAATTGCTTCCGCCTTACCCCCTCCGGCTTGTCGCGGTGCTGCGGAGAGGTGGTAGCTGCCAAGTTTCTGGGCATTTGGCCAAGGTTCCTCAATACAGACAGAAGCAAGGAAGCAGAAAGGGCTTTGGAGCCAATGCTTTGCTGCTTTTTCTCACAAACGCCTCATTAAAGGCCTTCATAGCCTCAACACTTGTTCAAGTTGGTGTCTCACTCAAGTGCAAGAACTACACAGGACAAGTGGCTGGTTTCTTTATTGTTTTGGCTTCATAAAGTAACACAACATGTTGTCACTACACAGCTAAAACTACAGGTCTTTGGCAATGATTCCAATTGTAGCATGCCAGACCGAGGTGACTGCGGCCACAATACAGTAATTACATTGCAGAGTTTGCAAACTGAGAGCAGAAATGAGTGCGCAATAAAGTAACGATGCACAGGAAAACTTACCGATCAGACAGGGAATAGCGGACGCAGATTCAGGATCATCTGAGACACGATTCTTCAGAAGTGCATGGCACTGGGACAAAACCCCATCTATTTGTGGCCCGCCCAAGGCCATTGTCTGTGGTTTAATAATGGAAAAATGACATTTATATGTTGAGATTGTAATCATATAGCATGATAATAAAAAAGAGGGTAATTCAATAAAAAGGATAATCAAATAAAGTGCACTCCCAACTACTTTTATGAGGATAAATAAGCAAAAAAACAACATCCGGGTGCTCAATGATCAAAGGAGAACAAGCAGCCTTGTCGGCATAATGATATGTATCCCTTTGCTCATCGATAACCTAGAATCCCAAGTCATTCCACAATGACAATCATTTCTGCCTTAGTATCTAAAATGCCTTTCACAAAATGGACAGGCCTTTAAGATCAATGCATTTCCAAACCTCCTCATCCACAGTGCATCTGTGTTTAGAAATAATCAACCATTTTGACAACAATAAGAACAAATTTTTGCCTGAGATCATCTTCCATCTGCTTAAAAGTCAGCCAATATCATTGTATTATAACAACTACAACGGAACTCAGTAGCGTTTATACCTCCACCAGACTGAACAATTTATGTTTCATACTCACTCATACTCAGTTTCATACTCATACTCAGTTTCATACTCATACTCAGTTTCATACTCAGCCTGGTGTTGGCTTAGTGGCTAGGGTGCCAGCTTAGGATCCTAGGATCCTGGGATCCTGGGTTCGAATCCCGGTCGATCGCTGAATTAACGCCAGGGGGGTTGACTCAGCCTGTCATCCTTCCGAGGTCGGCTAATTGAGTACCAGTTCACTGGTAATTCCCTGTTTGTCGTAAAAGGCGACAAACAGGGTTGGCGGCAGGAAGGGCATCCGGCCGTAAAACATTGCTTCAAAAAGGGGACCAAAAAAACAACAACAACCACGGTGCCCGAAAAAGGCCAACCCCCGCTTTGCGGGGGAAAATGGCCTCTAACGGTGGTTTTTTAAAATTTATACTCACTGATAGGCCAGATCTGGATCTGGACATGAACCAAAAGCTAATCAGCTTGTTCTTGTAGCCGAACCAACTCATCCACCAAGTTTTGTCATAATCCGTCCACATCCTTTTGAAATGGCATGCTACATATCGTTTTTGGCCCAATCACTCAATGGTGAAGAATCACCTGCAATTAAAAAAAAAACCCTCGTATCCGGATCCGTATTCAGATCTTCACAAAAAATAAACCAATTTGGTCTTGTCATAAACACAATTGGTTCACCAAGTTTCGTCCAAATCCATCCACAACTTTCTGAGATATCGTGCTATACAGTCAGACCCCGCTATTCACGGCTCCACTATTCGCGGGTTCCGCGTATTCGTGGTTGATAAAATGCGACCTGTTTCTCTATTCGCGGAAAAATGTCCCGCGGATTCGCGGTTTTTTCCTATTCGTGGCCGTGTTCCATGAAATCGCGGGTTTTCAGGGGTGCAAAAAAAAATCACAAGCTGCTAGCTTGACACATTGAGAGAACCCATCTTTCACCACCCATGCATAAAGCAGCTGGACATACGCAAAAAAAACATCTTCTATGAGCCACGAGCATGACATGCTTCTACATTCACTGCTGCGTGCTTTGCATTTTCATGGCCTTCGCGGCCGCAAATTTTAGCCGCACTATAATCGAGAGCCTCATGGGATGTTCTACCAGCTGCATAACACATCATCCCCGCGAATTACTGTACAGAATGAAAACACGCCACAGTATCTATTAGTGCAATTAGCTGTCTCCCTTTTCCTCAGTGAAACTGGCACGGCATGCATTCACAGATTTTCATCGACATTCGCCGGATTTGCCTTGCCATTTCCGGGATTATCGCTGACACTTGCGGGATTTGCCTCGCCATTTCCGGGATTATCACCGACATTTGCGGGATTTGCCTCGCCATTTCCGGGATTATCGCCGACATTTGCGGGATTTGCCTCGCCATTTCCGGGATTATCGCCGACATTTGCGGGATTTGCCTCGCCCTTTCTGGGATTATTGCCGACATTTGCGGGATTAGCCTCGCCATTTCCGGGATTATCGCCGACATTTGCGGGATTTGCCTCGCCATTTCCGGGATTATCGCCGACATTTGCGTGATTTGCCTCGCCCTTTCTGGGATTATCGCCGACATTTGCGGGATTAGCCTCGCCATTTCCGGGATTATCGCCGACATTTGCAGGATTTGCCTCACCATTTCTGGGATTATCGTCGACATTCGCGGGATTTGCCTCACCATTTGCGGGATTATCGCTGACATTCACGGGTTTTATCTCGCCATTTCCGGGACTTTCATCGACCTTCGCGGATTACCGTCGACATTCTCGGGATTTGCCTCACCATTTGTGGAGTTTGCCTCGCCATTCATGGTTTGGTCCTCTCTATTCGTGGATTTTCGTGACTCGGGAACCTATCCCCCCTTTTGCCATCGAAACAATGCCCCGCTATTCGTGGTTTCGCAATTCGTGGCATTTTCCAGGAGCGTATCCCCCGCGAATAGTGGGGTCCCACGGTATATAGTTTTTGACCAGATCTCTCAATGTTGAAGAATCACGTCCAAATTATAGCATCCGGTTCTGTATCTTCACCAAAATCTAATCATTTCGTCCTTCTCACACACCCAACATCTCCTCCAAATGTCATCTGAATCGGTCCACAACGTTTTGAAATATCCTGTTCACAAACAAACAGGCAGACAGACAGACTCGGGGGAACACATAAGCTCAGTCAGCCTTCAGTGGCGGAGGTAAAAAGGTGCAAAAACCGACTTCTTTAACTACATATCGATCGATCAGCTAACTTCCAATCATCAGTAAGGTCATGGAATCCATCATCGCAGTTGGCACCAAATCTTTCCTTTTCTCCAACGGCCTGATCTCAGTTCGGATTCAGACCCGGTCACTCTACCCTGGGCATGCTGCTTCTTCTCTCCCAACAATGAATGGAGGCCCTCAATGTCAGACATGAGATCAGGGCTGTCTCTCCAGATATATCTCCAGTTTTCGATACAGTCTGACATCCAGCCTTAATCTTCAAACTATCTGCCTGCGGCATCCATGGCCAACTCCACACATGGCCAATGTGTGATATCTTTCCACGTTTCCAGTTTTTTGTGGCTCTATCTATCTTGTCCACCCCACTTGTCCTCCAATAGTCCTCATTCTTCCACAAATCCCTTGTTTCTCCAAGTGTCCCACTATTTTGTCCCTCAACCCTGCTGTTGGTAAGTTTTCCCCTCTGTTTTTGCTGTTACTTTTGTTCTGTTATGTCCTGATCTATTCTATGTTCTAGCTTCTCCATGAGCCCTGACTTTGTATACAACTCTGACAAATATCACACCCTCACTATGTCTCTCCGAAAGGACCGTCTGACAAACTCTCCCATCTACTTTCGAAACAAAGCACTTGAAGAGGTTAAGTCACTGAAAACATTTGGGCCTCACTATCAGCCATGATCTTTCTTGGACAAACCACATTTCAAGGTTGGCCTCCAAAGCCAGACTCGGCATCCTTGATCATGCAGTCTTTCCTGAATACACCTGAACTCCTATCCACCGACAAGGCCTTCATCCTCAGCTTGATGGAGTACTGCTCTCCCCTTTGTGTTGGTGGCCTTGCCTCAAACCTTGCTCCGGGCGACGCCATGCAAACCAAGATCTTCAAGATCATTAGAATATCGTGTGATGAAGCTGAGTCTGTGAGCCTATCATTTTCACATCACCGACAGGTCGGTGGTCTCTCTGTTTTATACCACCTCCCTTCTGGTTCTCCTGTGCTCTATTTCACCCTCCCCTCCCCAGGTTTCTGCAGGGGTGCAAATGGTCTGCCAGAAACTCTCAAAATCAAATGCAGAGTCACTGCTCACCTCCGCCCATCCGATTTTCTCTTTTTCCCACCTGTGGAAACAACTTCCTCAGTCTCTTCAATCTCAACCTTCCCTCCAGGGCTTCAAGAGAGCTGTTCACTACCATTTCATGTTCCCCCATCCACAATCATGATTTTTTTTCGAGCCCTATTAACCCTCCCCAAGGACAACTCTTTCCAAGTTTCCAGTTTTCCCTTCCACTTCTGTGATTGAGAGTTTGTGGCTGTCTCCATCTTGTTCACCTTCCTCTCCTCCCCCCGTGCCCTCCCTTCTTCCCCACATCCCTTATTTCTCCCAGTCTCCTTCTATTTTGTCCCTCAATCCTGATGTTCATGTGTCCCCCTCTCTTTCTGTTGTTCTTTTCGTTTCGCCTAGTGGTTTGTCTTTCCGTTCTGTGTTCTAGCTCTTTCATGAGCTTCGACACTGCAAAAAAATTGGCGATTCACAACAAAATCATTTCATTTTTGTGTTGCTTCGCCAACTAAATTTTATTCCGAAAATCAAGTCACAACCTGCTTTGTCTCCTAATCTGGAAAAAAAACGTTTAAAATGTGTCCCACAACAATCAAATAAAAATAAAAGAGTAGAACACTTACATTACAGCAACAAATATATATATTTAATTTTCAAGTACATTTTCAAGTCCAGCAACAGCTCCTTTGAGTACATTATGACACCACAAGGCAAAAGAGACGTAGGGAGTGTATGGCATGGGTGGGGTGGCTTCCCCCATACTTTGGGCTTTGGCTCTATTTTTGAAGGCCCGCCGACGCTCGGTGTGGGGGGAAAACAAGAGGGGTCCGTTTTGCACAATACCCAGCACCCAAGAGCGCCGCCGCCATTGTTCGCCACTCGACAGGCCCCTGGGGCGGCCAAAGCACACTTGGCGCTTACAGAAGGCCCGCCAGGCCTCTCCAAGGCCGTTGTGTCGGCGGCTGCCTCGTGTGTTCACCACACGCGTGCTCGCCGCTCCGAATGGCTTTCTGCTGGTCTGTGCCACGGCGAGGCGCACGCACCATGACTCCATCTGTCAAAGGCCGTGGTCTCATCAAGGACACTCGAGCAACACATTTTGACATCCTCGTGGAATTTACACCAGAGGAAAAATAGCTCAATATCCCTTGTGACTTCTACATTCTTTATCAAGTACTTGTGTGCTTCCCTCTCTCTCCCCATCTTGTCTCCCGCTCCCTTTATTATATATTTTGTGTCAATTTGTTTTTTTGTGATTAATGTTAGCTCTTACACGAGCCTCGATCTTGAATACAAATTTTTTTTTTTTTAACCCGGAAATGTGTTTTTTGTCTGCATAACAATGTTGTCCTCGCATCAAATGTTTAAACGTGTATTGTGGGTGATAATCAGTTTTTATAATTATTGTATTTGATTTTTTTACTTAATTGCATTGACATTAGTATGTCGTACTAATGTCGTACCAATGTCGTACAACAAAACTTTTTTTGCAGTGAGACTTCTCAAAGCAAAAGCATCTAGATTCAAAAGGTAGTAAAGGTTTGATGATGATGATGTTTTGATGTTGTTTTGATGATGATGTTTTGATGTTAATGAAGGTTTGATTGTAATGAATTAGCAATTACTGATGTAAACACGATAATTTTCAAATGTATGAAAACGCATTTTCCTTCACATTTGTTAGCAATCACGAGGAACACTGTTGTAGCAATAACGATATTTAAATATTATGAAAACCACAGCTGAATAAATGAAGATAGCTCTCTTTTTAATTGTCACGAGTGAGTTTGATACTTAAAAGCTTTCAGTTTTGGAAAAAAAACAATGTGCGTCTTTTTCAAGCAGAAATTGTCTTTGTGCACAATACAAATGAAATATCACAGACTGGATGAAACCCAGTGCGGCAGAAATAGCGAAACAGTTATCAAAATGATGAGCACTCTTTTCCAATGTCCAATTACTCTTCCTACAGAGCAAGCAAGCAGCACAAAGTTATTAAAAGGCTTGTCCCCTTTACAATCTGCAAATGTTCTCGAAGCGCAGTCTCGAAAAATAGTTGTGCTGAAAAGGAATCACTAAAACAGCAATCAAGGTTAAAACATTGAGGCCACGCCCTTCAGGAAGCCACACCCTTCAGGAAGCCACGCCCTTCAAAATGCCACGCCCAGTTTTCTCTCAAACACCCATCCACGACGGATGATGTAATAAAGTGAAGAACATTCCTTTCCCCTCCCTTTAAACAGATTTTGAAAGCTAGTGAAGAGGTACAAGTTTTATCGTCTTACCAAGTGTCTATCAACCAAATCATCCGATTACCAGAAAAATTTAGATTGGTTGAGGGTGTAGATTGCAGTTGGGTAAAAGCTGCCATTCAAGCGATTATAGTTTGTGTTGATGGAATGATAACGTTTACCTGAACGGAGAAGTTCAAAAATGTCCCGCGCTGGGTGGAACTCATCTCGGATGATGGCTTTTGCTCTTTTCACTACTCGACTCAGGGGCGGATCCAGAAAATTTTTATGGGGGGTTCACTTGAGGTTAAGATGTCCACAGATCACAAAATCTACCACCAAGCCTTATTTAACTCAATGTATTTGTCTTTTATTTTTCAATTGACAATATTTAGCTAAAAGAGACATATTGTCCTCAATAGTGATGTATGTAATGAAAATAAAGACCAATTACTGCACTGTAGTTACAAGAAGGAAGCCGGACATTAACAACACACACACACACACACACACACACACACACACACACACACACACACACACACACACACACACACACACACACACACACACACACACACACACACACACACACACATACACTTATGTCAGCCGGCCTACTGAGTGAAGTGACAGTTTCCTATTTGTACATCGTTAGCTCTTGTAGTCCACTAGCTCTACTTAAGGATGTCCAGAAACTCCATTCTTCATGGATTTCGCCATGTAAAGTCATCATAGATGACATTCATATCTAAAGTCCACACCATAATGAATGTGCGTTGTTGGATCCGATGATCCGATCTTCACGCATTGTTGGTGAGGTGAGTCTTAAGACGTCTCAGTCCGCTAATAGACCCCTCACACTTCCATGGTCTTACGGGCATCGTGCAGAAGAGAAGCATCAGGCCGAGGATGTTGGGGAAGAATGATTTGTCTGTCTGTTTGAGGGTTTTGCTGCTGTAGTTGGGACCTCTGATGCTTACTTGCTGTGGTTGGGTCCTCTGATGATGACTTGCTGTGGTTGGGTCCTCTGATGATGACTTGCTGTGATTGGGTCCTCTTATGATGACTTGCTGTGGTTGGGTCCTCTGATGATGACTTGTTGTGGTTGGGACCCCATTATCTGCCAGCTGTGCACCTCTGTAACAACTGTAATTGGTGATAGCAGGTCATATTGGTAGAAATCCGCCAGTTCACTGATGACTTCTGTATCTTCTGTCCCAAACAAGCAGATCACAGACGGGATGAGGTGTAGTGCCTGTGTGTCCTGTCTTGTGTGCTCAGTTAAGTGGGTCTGTAGTTCTACGAGCAGGTTCTAAGTCATTGGCCGGAGCCAGCAGTAGAAGAAGTATAATTGGAGAAGAGGCACCAGATGTGGAGTTGCACGATGGTGCTGGGGGCGGCTAAGTTTCCAGGGTCGGAAAAGATGATGGCTGGTTGCGTACAACTTGAAACTGTAGCATGTGGCTCGTTTGCTTTCTTCTTGGTGTTTTTGTCCAAAGAGGTAGCTCATGACATGCAATATATAGAAATGAATGCACATCTTTGAGTCCGATAGGCCGGATCCGGATTTGTATCCCACTGATAGGCCGGATTAACCAACTCATTCACCAAGTTTTGTCATAAGTCGACCACAACCTTTTGAAATATAATGATCTATATTATGTTTGGCCCCATCTCTCAATTTTGAAGAATCACTTAAAATTTTAAAAATTCTCATATCTGGATCTGGATTCGGATGTTCAACAAAATTGAATCACTTTGTCCTTGTCACACACACAACTTCTCCACCAAGTTTCGACTGAATCAGTCCATAACTCTTTGAAATATCATGCTATGTATCGTTTTTGCCAGATCACGCTCCATAGTGAAGAATCACTTTAAAATTCTCGCATCCGGATCTGGATCTTCACCAAAATCGAATAAATTCTTCTTTGTCACACACACACCAGATTAAATGTCACACACACCTCCACCAGATTAAATCCAAAATCCATCAATAACCTTTTGAGATATCCTGCACACAAACAAACTGACAGGGTTCAAAACATTACCTCCGTCCATTGCAGATGGTGGAAGTAAATATGGTAGCAGAGGAGGGAGGGTGAGGGGTGGGGATTGGGCGTGGGGGGGGGGGGGGGAGGTTCACGTGCCAGCAGTGAACCCCCCCCCCCCCTCTGGATCCGCCCCTGTGACTGGAGTATAGGCTCTCGATAGAAGGCAGATCACACCCAATAATTTTACAATCGGTCTTTGCTATTCTGTCCAGTTGGGATCGGTCTTCCTGCGTCTAGTTGCCATACCAAACAATAAGGACACTCTCTATCATTGCGTGACAGAACCTTATCAATACAAGATGGCCGACACCAAAACTTTGCAACCTACACAGTGATACAGTAGGTGTTTATCTTCCACTTAAGATCATTGGAAACATGTATGCCAAAAAAAATATGGACGTATGTACTAAAACTAAAATAAACAAGTAAAGATACATTCAAAGCACACCGCCCCCTTGCCAAATAATTAAATATCCTACAGCGCGGCATTGCCGGGGCGCCTCGGGCGCCCGGCAATACCGCAGTGCAGCTCATTGAGGCTGCATTGGGAGGGAGAGGTGTACACTAATTGATTGATTAATTGCATAATTAAAATCAATAAAAGATCATCACAAAATATTTTCTTAATCAATTGGCTAATAGCATAACTAAACCACAAGTGCTTCATCCGAAGATGTATCTTTTAGGAATTTAATTAAATAAGGCAATAATAAAAAATTAAATAATTAATTGATTAATCAATAATTAATCAATTAATCAATAATTAATTAATCGATTAAATGATTAATCAATAAATCAAAAATATCCTCGATAGCCACATCACTTGGTCACTGTCATGTCCAAATATTAGCTTCCCAGCTCAAAAGGTGCCTGAGATATTGGCCAAATGAGAAAGAAAATAAATAAATGATTAATAATGAAAATAAATAAATAATAATCGTTAAAAAATTAAATTATTAATCAATTCGGTCACAGAACACATAAACCACCACCATTTCATCAGAATCTGTAACTGAAAAAAAATAAAAATTAGTACTTAATCGAATAATTAAATAATTAATCGATTAATTGATTAATTGATGAATCAATAAATCAAAAATATCCTTGATAGCCACATCACTTGGTCACTCATGTCCAAATATTAGCTTCCGAGCTCAAAAGGTGCTTGAGATATTGGCCAAATGAGAAAGAAAATAAATAAATGATTAATAATGAAAATAAATAAATAATAATCATAAAAAAATTAAATTATTAATCAATTCGGTCAGAGAACACATAAACCACCACCATTTCATCAGAATCTGTAACTTAAAAAAAATAAAAATTTCGTCATGAATCGAATAATTAAATAATTAATCGATTAATTGATTTCTTGATTAATTAATAAATCAGAAATAGCCTTTGCAGCGAAATCACCTGGTCATTGGCATGTCCAAATATCAGCTTCCTAACTCAAAAGGTGCCTGAGTTAATGGTCAGAAGAGAAAGGGAATTTAATTAATTAAATAAGTACTTAATTAATCGCTAATAATTAAAAAACTCCTCAATTTATTGATTAATCAAAAAACAAAAAATACCGTTTTTGACAAAGGACTTGCTCACTATTGTGCCGAAATTTCAGCTTCCTAGCTCAAAGGATGGCTGAGATATCACCCGGACAAACAAACAAACAACCAGAGTGAAAACTGAGTACTCTCTTTCAGCGTGCGTCACTGCCGAGCCCCCTTCGGTGCCCAGCAATGACGATTTGCAATGTCTGGAGATGGCATAGGAAAGGAGCGGTGTACAACAACCAGAGTGAAAACTGAGTTCTCCCTTTCAGCGTGCGTCACTGCCGAGCCCCCTTCGGTGCCCAGCAATGACGATTTGCAATGCCTGGAGATGGCATAGGAAAGGAGCGGTGTACAACAACCAGAGTGAAAACTGAGTACTCCCTTTCAGCGTGCATCACTGCCGAGCCCCCTTCGGTGCCCAGCAATGACGATTTGCAATGCCTGGAGATGGCATGGGAAAGGAGCGGTGTACAACAACCAGAGTGAAAACTGAGTACTCCCTTTCAGCGTGCGTCACTGCCAAGCCCCCTTCGGTGCCCAGCAATGACGATTTGCAATGCGTGGAGATGGCATAGAAAAGCTGCGGTGTACAAAAATATATGTGTGTCTTTATTAAGTTCAGAAGAGATGTTTGAAGAACACCATTCCACAAGTTTTTCGACTTGATTACGGTAATCACTTTCATCACTATGGAGAATCAAGCCTATAGGACACTGAGGACTCAAAAGACGCAAATGACCCCGAGGACCCAAAATACCCCGAGACCCTAAATACCCCAAAAGACACTGAGGACCCAAAGGACCCAGAGGAACTTAAAGACCCCGAGGACCCAAAATATCCCAAAGATGAAAAAGTCTCAAAAGACCCCGAAGACCCAATGGACTCAAAAGACCCAAAATACTCCGAAGACTCAAAAGACCCCGAAGACCTAAAATACCAAAAAGACCCCAAAGACTGAAAAGACCCCAAAGACCCAAAGGACCCCAAAGACCCAAAGGACCCCAAAGACCCAAAGGACCCCAAAGACCCAAAGGACCCCAAACACCCAAAAGACCCTGAATATCCAAAAGATCCTGAAGACCCAAAATATTCCAAAGACTCTTAAAGACTCCAAAGACCCAAAATACCCTTATAGTCCCTGAAGACCAAAAAGACTCCGAAAACAAAAAAGACCTAGAGGAACCAAAATACCATGAGGACGCAAAAGACCCTGAAGACCCAAAATACCCCAAAGATCCCTATAGACCCTGAAGACCCAAGATAACCAAAAGACCCTGAAGACCCTAAAGATCCTTTAAGATCCAAAATACCAAATAGATGAAAAGATGCCAAAGACCCTTTAAAGACATGAAAGGTTAAAAAGACCCTGGAGACCCAATGGACCTCAAAGACCCAAAATACCCAGAAGACCCAAAATACCCCAAATACCCCAAATACCCTTAACGACGCTGAAGCCCAAAACACCCAAAATACCAAAAACACCCTGAAGACCAAAAAGACACAAAAGACTGAAAATACACCGAAGACCCAAAAGACCCTTAAAGGGAAACCCAAACGCAAAAAAAATTCTTCTGAAAACCATTGACAATCATTAATCACAGACTAATTTGAAGGGAATTTTACTTTATTTTCAATTCACAAAGTGCCGAAAAAAGTCCAAGTGTCGATTTTCGAGTTTGCCAGTGACATCACATTGTGAACTCACTGTGATCGTGCCGGCGACAGAACATAGAGATTGCATTCCGAGCTCGGATTCCGATAATGATTAGGGATGTTGGAGGGGGCGGGGTGTGTGGGTTGGTCGTGGGTATTGTTAGCTGGGGTCATGGTTGTTTGGGGATGGTGTGGGGTGGTTGTGAGTATTGTTAGTTAGGGTGATAGTTGATGGGGGATTGTGTGGGGACAGTGTGGGGTGGTTGTGAGTATTGTTGGGATGCCTCAAAGACCAAGGCCACATAAGTTGAACAGAGAGATGGTGTGGGGTGGTCGCGGGTATTGTTAGCTAGGGTGACCGTTGAAGGGGGATTTTAAGGAGATGGTAAAGTGGGGGAGGAGGGGGAAGAGGTGAGTGTGGGTTGGTCATGGGTATTGTTAGCTAGCTTGATGGTTGATGGGTTTTTTTCTGGAAAATTGAGATGCCTCAAAAGCCAAGGCCACCTAAGTTGAACAGAGATCCAGCAATATTACCAAAGGAAATCATCAAGCAATCCAAGTCAAAGCAGTTGTATCAGCAGAAAATATCCTCAATAAGAGATGGCTCCTTTTCCTCTCTCCTTCCCCTCTCTCCTTTCCTTCTCTCATTCCTCTCTCTCATACCTCCCTCTCATTCTCCCCTCTCATTCTCCTCTCTCATTCTGTCTCCTTCCCCATGCCCACATAACAGTCAACACATTCAAAACGGCTGTTGGAATATATGTCGCCAATTTTCTCAACTTTTGCTGAAACTGAGACTTGAACCATCCTAGTGACTGTGATGGTGAATTCGAGTCGAGATAAAGTGTGAGGGAGACTCAATGAATGACCTTTATGTTACAGGCCTTTGAAAATGCATTTTGTTCTATAAACGGTAACTTTTCAGCGAATTTTATTCCCGTTTTTTTTCAACCGAGTCTAAGACCATGTTAGTGACTGTGAAAAAAAAAGAAGAGATATCGAATTAGAGTTGATATAAAACTGTGAGAGAGAGCAAGACACCGCTGGCCTAACAAAAGAGGCCCAAAGCTATGCGAGTAAACAAAATGGTGGATATTTGTTTTTGAAGCCCCTCCCAGACCAGGTGTAGCCACTCCCCCGGACAGACAGACAGACAGACAGACAGGATCACCGACAGAGCTTATAATATAGACAAGTGGACGTGTGTGGAATCCCACGGGCATGGACGTGTGTGACATTTGGACATCTTCATTTAGTTGCTGCACATTCAGTTTTACCAAATGGTTACTGGCAATTTATCAGACCCACAAATGATGTTATCCACACAATTTATTTACTTCTGATAACATGTTAATGCATGTGCATGCGCGCGTGCGCACGCACACACACACACACACACACACACACACACACACACACACACACACACACACACACACACACACACACACACACACACACACACTAGCTTGGCTCGGCTCGCCTCACCACGCGTCGTTACTGAAGAACGGGCTTATTTTAGCTGAGGATAATGACTGTACCCGAGTTGCTGTGTTGCCGTGATTTACACCAATCATAATACAAACAATTATTTTGCATAAATTTATTTGTAGTGTTTGTGATATTACATTTTTATAAGCCATTTAGGATGAAGATTTAGGTTGAAAATATATATATAATTCAAAAAAGAACCCCTCAGCACATACATACGGGAGGGGTAGGTGCAGACTGGAAGTTTGGGACGATTACACCTCACCACCACATAATTTAAAACACCTCACCACCACATAATTTAAAACACCTCACCACCACAAAATTGAAAACACCTCACCACCAAGTAATTTAAAACACCTCACAGCCACGAAACACGTAATTATAAACACCTCACCACCAGGAAATTAAAAACACATCACAGCCACGAAATTAAAAACACCTCACAGCCACGAAATTAACAACACCTCACAGCCAAGAACCACGAAAGTAAAAACACCTCACAGCCACGAAATTAAAAACACCTCATCAACACGTAACACAAAATTAAAAACAACTCACAGCCACGAAAGTAAAAATACCTCACAGCCACGAAATTAAAAACACCTCATCACCACGTAACACAAAATTAAAAACAACTCACAGCCACGGAATTAAAAACACCTCACCATCACGAAACACGAAATTAAAAACACCTCAGCCACGAAATTAAAAACACCTCACAGCCACAAAATTAAAAACACCTCACAGCCACAAAATTAGAAACACCTCACAGCCACAAAATTAAAAACACCTCAACACCACAAAATTAAAAACACCTCACAGCCATGAAACACGTAATTAAAAACACCTCAGCCACAAAATTAAAAACACCTCACAGCCACGAAACACTAAATTAAAAACACCTCACCACCATGAAATTAAAAACACCTCACAGCCACGAAACATGAAATTAAAAACACCTCACCACCACGAAATTAAAAACACCTCACCACCACAAAATTAAAAACACCTCACAGCCACGAAATTAAAATCACCTCACAGCCACGAAATTAAAAACACCTCACCACCACGAAATTAAAAACACCGTACCACCACAAAATTAAAAACACCTCACAGCCACGAAACACGAAATTAAAAACACCTCAGCCACAAAATTAAAAACACCTCACAGCTACGAAACACAAAATTAAAAACACCTCACCACCACGAAATTAAAAACACCTCACAGCCACGAAACACGAAATTAAAAACACCTCACCACCACGAAATTAAAAACACCTCACCACCATTAAATGAAAAACACCTCACAGCCACGAAATTAAAAACACCTCACCACATCATTTAAAAACACCTCACCACCACATCATTTAAAAACACCTCACCACCACCTAATTAAAAAAACCTCACCGCCAACTAATATAAAACACCTCACCACCACGTAATTCAAAACACCTCACCACCACGTAATTCAAAACACCTCACCACCACGTGATTTAAAACATCTCACCACCACGTGATTTAATAACGCCTCACCACCACGTGATTTAATAATGCCTCACCACCACATAATTCAAAATACCTCACCACATGATTCAAAACCACCACCACGTTATTAAAAACACTTCACAACCACAGAAACAAAAGTTTGAGGGAGTAGTTCAGTGACAACACAGACACTGCCCAGATATGTTGATATACTGTATAGATAAATAACTACACCTGAGTTGATGTTTTTTCATGGTTTACACCAATCATAATTCAAAAATCATAATGCACAAATGTATTTGTAATATACGTGATATCACATTTTATAAACAATTAAAGTTGGAAAAAAAAATTCCCCAAAGATTCCCCCAGAAAAAAATTAATTGGAAATTTTTTCGAAAGAAAATGCCCTTGGGACATCCCGACAGGAGAGATTTGTGCATACCAGAAGTTTGGTACGATTTCACAAAAAATTGAGGGAGTAGTTCAGTGAAAACACAGGACAACACAGGACAGACACTGCACAGATATATACAGTCACCTGAAAAAGTAAGTACACCCCATGTAAAGTTTTGCCTTTTTCAACATATTTCAACATACAGCTATTTTATCTTCATTTCAACAATTTTGAAAGATAAAGGTGATATAATATAACAAATATCATGAAACATTTACATTTTGTAGTCCATTGTATAATTTAAATGAACAAAAATGCAAATTTCGCATGTGGAAAAAGTAAGTACACCCCTACATTTATCACTACTTCAAATACCTAAAATTAGAATCAGGTGCACCAGCTCAGGTGCAAATGATTAGAACATCGTTAGAGAGGATCTTGGAGGAACCTGTCTTATTTAAACCTCAGACATTTAGTTTGGTTTGCTCTTTGTTGTTGAAGTGTGTGGCGTCACCATGCCGAGATCAAAAGAGCTCTCTGAGGCCTTCAGAAAGAAGGTTATAGATGCCTACGACTCTGGGAAGGGATTTAAAAAGATCTCCAAACAATTTTAAATCAATCATTCGACTGTCCGGAAGATCATCTACAAGTGGAGAAGATTCCAAACAACTGCTATCTTGTTCAGGCCAGGCCGCCCCAGCAAGTTCAGCCCGAGAGCAGACCGCAAGATGCTGAAAGAAGTCTCTAAGAACCACAGAATGTCATCACGCGACCCACAGGTAGCTCTTGCCACTGTTGATGTCAAAGTGCACGAGTGGAGAAGATTCCAAACAACTGCTATCTTGTTCAGGCCAGGCCGCCCCAGCAAGTTCAGCCCGAGAGCAGACTGCAAGATGCTGAAAGAAGTCTCTAAGAACCACAGAATGTCATCACGCGACCCACAGGTAGCTCTTGCCACTGTTGATGTCAAAGTGCACGAGTCTTCCCAGATCAAGGGCCACGTGGTCAGGAGAACCTCGTCCCTTCTGGTTGCCCTGCCGTCCCACCGGGAGCGCTGGCAGGGTGTACTTCAAACTAAGCTTAAGTGTCAAGTGTTAAGTTCCTCCTTGCCCTCGCAAAGGAAAGGCTAGGGTCAAGCTCTTCCAAATTTCCAAACACTAGAAATCGGACGTCTCAAATTAATTAACTAATTTGTTAATACATCTCAGTCGCCCGCGACCTCTCTAGCGCGGGCGTCGAACCAGTTCATTTCCGGGCGACCGGGCCGAGTATCGGCTCGGCCGTGGCCGAAGCCGTTGATTCCGCCATAGCACGCTAACGCGTAGGCTCGCGCGTCCCTGGTCCGCCGGGGCTCCGCGGGTGTCCTACCGTGCCCACGTCGCCATGCTCCCTGAATAAGAGAGTCAGACGTGGTGCCCGGGGACGGAATTCGCTGTCTAAACATGGTAGCGCTAGGCCAGTGGGACCGCCGGGACCCACGTGCACTCACAAGTTGTTCTGCGCGTGGGCGGCAGTATCAGACCAGGGCGCCCAAACGCTCCCCGGCAAAAGTTCATCCTGAAAGCGCCCACATTGTGCGGACAAACCAAGTCAAGGGCCACGTGGTCAGGAGAACCTCGTCCCTTCCGGTCACACTGTGCCTATCGGCCGGCCTCGAAGACCGAAATTGTGACGGTGTCACCCGACATGGGTGACATTAGAAAATTACAAATTACAAATTACAAATTTTGCCGAGGTGTCACCCGACATTAGAAAGAGGCTGCACAAATTTGATCAACATGGGAGGTGTGCCAGGAGGAAACCTTTGTTGTCCAGAAAGAAAATCAGGGCAAGACTAAATTTTGCCAATGAACACCTCGGCAAAAACCAGCACTTCTGGAACAATGTGCTCTGGACAGCTGAGTCAAAGGTAGAGCTATTTGGCCGCAGTACCAGAAGACATGTTTGGCGAAAACCAAAGACAGCATTTGACCACAAGAACCTGATACCAACTGTAAAGCATGGTGGTGGAAATATTATGGTTTGGGGCAGCTTTGCTGCATCAGGGCCTGGGCAGCACACCATCATATAATCCACTATGAATTCTTCATTGTACCAGAGGGTGCTTGAGGATAATGTGAGGCCATCTGTCGGAAAGTTGAAGATCAACCGAAGGTGGACCTTGCAACATGACAATGACCCTAAACATCTATCTATAATTCCAGTAATCTCTGTCTGTACGTTTGTACGTTTGTCTGTGACCGCTGTTTCTCGACAACCACGGGTCCGATATACTTTTAACTTGCCAGGTATATTGCTGGGGACCCGAGGATGTGCCTTTTCAAGGTTTCATATTAATCGGACAATTACTTACCGAGCTATGTCCAAAAAACGATTCAACCAATCAGAGAGCTTGCAGAGGGCTTTGCGAATGGACCAAACCATTCATGTAAATAGAGGGGGGGGGTTCTGTGGTCGTTGCGAATGGACCAAACCATTCACATCGAATCATCGAATCACATCGAATGGACCAAACCGTTCGCTTTGGACCAAACCATTGCATGTAAATAGAGGGGGGGGGGGGGGGGGTTCTGTGGTCGTTGCGAATGGACCAAACCATTCATGTAAATAGAGGGGGGGGGGGGTTTCTGTGGTCGTTACTGCCACGTGGTTTCAAAGTTTTTTTTTGTTGTTGTTGTTTGCACGCATGTTTTTTTGCACCCACGTACGGGCACGCCCTAGGATGTTTACACACACACACCCCTACACAATTTTTTTTTTTTTTTTTTTTTTGGCAAGGAACGGGCACCCACGTACGGGCACGTCCTAGCTTATATATAGTACGGGCATACCCTAGTACCAGCAAAATCCACCAAGGAATGGCTGAAAAGAAAGAAATGGAGGGTTCTGGAATGGCCAAGTCAAAGCCCGGATCTAAATCCCATCGAGATGTTGTGGGGGGATTTGAAACGAGCTGTGCATGCAAGAAACCCCTCAAACATCGCACAGCTGAAAGAATTCTGCATGGAGGAGTGGGCAAAAATTTCTCCCTGTGGATGTCAGAGACTGGTAGACAGTTATAAGAAACTAGCTGAGGTACCCGGCTTCGCCCGGGTTGAATAAGAGTAATACAAATATATGATGAAAAGAAGATGTATATTTTAGAGCAATATCACAGTACATTTCCTACATGACGTTTTTTCAATTTTCAATTTCTCAAAACTTCTGGGTATACAACATTTCTGGTTTTCTTACGTGGTGCCAAGACATAAAGATTGCTTGGTTTTCCAACCCTCGAGCAGCCCACGTACAGCTGGCCATGCTCAAACACTTGTTCCTCGAAGTTCAGGCCTACAACCTTCATTGATTGCCCCTGCGCCCTGTTGATGGACATAGCAAAACATAGCCTGATGGGGAACTGAATCCTCTTGAAGGAGAATGGAAGGTCAGGTGGAATAAGTGGTATCCTTGGAATGAATACTTTCTCTCCTCTGTATTGTCCTGAGAGGATGGTTGCCTCTAGGACATGCGGCATCATTTGCTGGATTGTCAATCATGTTCCATTACACAGCTTTGGTGGATCAAGATTCCTTAGAAGCATGATTGGTGCTCCCACCTTGAGAATCAACCTGTGTGTTGGGAGTCCTTGAGGCTGACGACTGTTGAGAAACTCAGTTGGGAGGTTTACTGCCTGATCTTCATGTCTCTTTGGCAAGAGAATCATAATTTCTTTCATGACCGGGCAGCGAACGTCATTATGTGCGACATTACGTCACCCCTACGGTGGTGAAAAACATTTGTTTTCCTTAGGAATATATTTAAAATAAATAAAATAGTACATAAATTAACAATAAAAGAAGCTAAAAAACAATTAAAAATACAATAAAAAGCACATTAAAAAATAATAAATATGTACGTACAGTATACTGTACGTAAGCGCAACCGCCGATTCTCATTCAAAACAGAGGCGACGTACAGTATTCCTTTACTGTGTCTGTGTTAGCCATGGGTCCCGAAGAAGGATAATGCTAGTGTTTCCAAGCGTAATGTGGTTACGATGGACGATAAGGTAAATCTGATTAAAAGGTATGGAAAAGGTGGAAAAGTGTCGGTGATAGCGCATAGAACTTATCGCGAATCGGAACCGCAATGTGTCATGGGATCGGAAAGGGGCAATAGCGCCGCCACAAACTACACCATGGAATTGCAGCTGGCCCGGTTTTTTAAACCATTGATATTAAAAGAAAAAGTAGCCAAAAACCACCGGAATTTTATGCTGATTCCGAATCTGTGTCTGAAACTTTTCTCCGATGTGTAGTTCTTGAGTTATAAGCGGACATCCAGACAGACACACAGACACTCCTGCTTTATTTATATAGATACTAGCTGAGGTACCCAGCTTCACCCGGGTTGAATAAGAATAATACAAATATATGATGAAAAGAACGTGTATATTTTAGAGCAATATCACAGTATCACAGTACATTATCTACATGACGTTTTGTCAATTTTCAATTTTCAATTTCTCAAAACCTCTTGGTATACAACATTTCTGGTTTTCTTACTTGGTGCCAAGACATAAAGATTGCTTGGTTTTCCAACCCTCGAGCAGCCCACGTACAGCTGGCCATGGGAAGTACCCGGCATTGCCGGGCGGGGGAAGGGAGGGGAGGAGGAAGGGGAGGGGAGGGGAACGGGGGGGGGAGGGGAGGAGAGGGTGGGGAGGGGAGAAGAGGAGGGGAGGGGAGAAGAGGGGGAGGGGAGAAGAGGAGGGAGGGGGAGGAGGAGAGAAGAGGAGGGAGGGGGAGGAGGAGAGGGGAGGGGGGAGGGGGGGAGGAGGAGAGGGGAGGGGGAGGGGGGAGGAGGAGAGGGTGGGTGGGGGGAGGTGAGGGGGGAGGGGGAAGGGGGGAGGGGGAGGGGGAGGGGAGGGGGAGTGGAGGGGGAGAGGGGAGGGGGAGTGGAGGGGGAGAGGGGAGGGGGAGTGGAAGGGGGGGAGGGGGAGTGGGAGGGGGGGAGGGGGAGGGGGGAGGGGGAGGGGGGAGGGGGGAGGGGGAGGGGGGGAGGGGGAGGGGGAGGGGGAGGGGGGAAGGGGAGGGGAGTGGGAGGGGGAGGGGGAGGGGGAGGGGGGAGGTGAGGGGGAGGGGAGGTGAGGGGGGGGGGAGAGGAGGGGGAGGGAAGGGGAGGGAGGGGGAGGGAGGGGGAGGGGAGGGGGAGGGGGAGGGGAGGGGAGGGGGAGGGGGAGGGGAGGGGGAGTGGGAGGGGGAGGGGGAGGGGGAGGTGAGGGTAGAGGGCGAGGGGGAGGGGGAGGGGGAGGGAGGGGGAGGGGGAGGGGGAGGGAGGGGAGGGGGAGGGGGAGGGAGGGGAGGGGGGAGGGAGGGGAGGGGGGAGGGGGGAGGGAGGGGAGGGGGGAGGGGGGGCTTCACACACCCAGGTTGAATAAGAATAATACAAATATATGATGAAAAGAACATGTATATTTTAGAGCAATATCACAGTACATTTCCTACATGATGTTTTGTCAATTTTCAATTTCTCAAAACCTCTTGGTACACAACATTTCCGGTTTTCTTACTTGGTGCCAAGACATAAAGATTGCTTGGTTTTCCAACCCTCGAGCAGCCCACGTACAGCTGGCCATGGGAAGTACCCGGCATTGCCGGGTGGGGGAAGGGAGGAGAGGAGGAAGGGGAGGGGAGGGGGAACGGGGAGGGAAGGGGAGGGGAACGGGGAGGGGAGGGGAACGGGGAGGGGAGGGGAACGGGGAGGGGAGGGGAGGGGAACGGGGAGGGGAGGGGAGGGGAGGGGAGGGGAGGGGAGGGGAACGGGGGGGAGGGGAGGAGAGGAGGGGGGAGGGGAGGAGAGGGTGGGTGGGGGGGAGGAGAGGGTGGGTGGGGGGGGAGGAGAGGGTGGGTGGGGGGGGAGGAGAGGGTGGGTGGGGGGGGGGGGGAGAGGGTGGGTGGGGGGGGAGGAGAGGGTGGGTGGGGGGGAGGAGAGGGTGGGTGGGGGGGGGAGGAGAGGGTGGGTGGGAGGGGAGGCGAGGGTGGGTGGGGGGGAGGCGAGGGTGGGTGGGGGGGAGGCGAGGGTGGGTGGGGGGGAGGAGAGGGTGGGTGGGGGGGGAGGAGAGGGTGGGTGGGGGGGAGGAGAGGGTGGGTGGGGGGGAGGAGAGGGTGGGTGGGGGGGGGGGAGGAGAGGGTGGGTGGGGTGCAGGAGAGGGTGGGTGGGGGGGAGGAGAGGGTGGGTGGGGGGGGAGGAGAGGGTGGGTGGGGGGGAGGAGAGGGTGGGTGGGGGGGGAGGAGAGGGTGGGGAAGGAGAGGGTGGGGGGAGGAGAGGGTGGGGGGGAGGAGAGTGGGTGGGGGGGGAGGAGAGGGTGGGGGGAGGGGAGGAGAGGGTGGGGGAGGGGAGAAGAGGGGGGGAGGGGAGAAGAGGGGGGGAGGGGAGAAGAGGGGGGAGGGGAGAAGAGGGGGGAGGGGAGAAGAGGTGGGGAGGGTAGAAGAGGGGGGGGAGGGGAGAAGAGGGGGGGAGGGGAGAAGAGGAGGGAGGGGGAGGGGAGGGGAGAAGAGGAGGGAGGGGGGAGGAGGTGAGGGAGGGGGAGTGGAGTGGGAGGGGGAGTGGAGTGGGAGGGGGAGGGGGGGGAACGGCTAGCTTGGCAAGCGATAGCAGGATTTTTACTTTTATTTTTACCTCAATGAGGGCTATATATATAGTCCGGGCTTGGCGCCTTCAAGTTCAACATAAAGTTTTTTAATGAAAAATAATGCAGATGTATTAACAATCCACCAATGCAAGTTCAGAAATGAATGCAGATCCTTTACTTTGCGATACAAACGCAATTCCCGCCATTTCCACTCACGATCAAGGCCTCCACAGTGATCGCGCCTCTTCTTCCTCCTACAACTTCGTCTCACTTCTTTCACTCAAAATGCACGAAATTCTGCCGCATGAAATTATGTAGAGGCCTCGTCGGGGGGATATATAAAATTGGAAGGAAATGGGAGCTAAAAAATAAAAGTGGAAGAACATAAGGAAATGGGAGCTATTCTGGACCCACAGCCAAACCCGACAAACCATTGCAATACACCCCGAACGTCTAACGCCGCCACAAACTACACCATGGAATTGCAGCTGGCGCGGTTTTTTTTAAACCATTGATATTAAAATAAAACGTAGCCTAAAACCACCGGGATTTTATGCTGATTCCGAATCTGTGTCTAAAACTTTTCTCCGATGTGTAGTTCTTGAGTTATAAGCGGATATCCAGATAGACACACACATACACACACAGACACTCCTTTATATATAGAGATATATATTATATATATATATAATACTAGCAGAAGTACCCGGCGTTGCCAGGCGGGGGTGGGGGGGGGGGGGGGGGAGGCAGGAGAGGAAGGGGGTTCATAGATATGCTGGTGGGTGAATGTGGTGTTCATCACGTTTCTGAGTTAAGTGTGATGGCGATCAGGACGTAGAAGAAGCCGTACTACCAACTTCGTACACTTCCGGAATTGTTTGATTTATTTGTATTCAAATGTCTGCTGATTGTTTTCTATTTATTTATGCGAAAGTGTATTTGTATATAACTGTCTTTAATTTAAAAAGACTTAAGCACTATCGAGGGATTTTTTTTTTTAACTCCAAAAAAACGAACCACAGAATCTTGTTTTTCATAGTCTGAGAGTCCTATAGATGCTTTTTTGCAAACTCCAAGCGGGCTTTCATGTGTCTTTCACTGCGGAAAGGCTTCCGTCTGGCCACTCTGCCATAAAGCCCAGATAGGTGGAGTGTTGCAGTGATGGTTGGCCTTCGGGAAGTTTCTCCCATCTCCACACAGGATCTCTGGAGCTCAGCCAGAGTGACAATCGGGTTCTTGGTCACCTCCATTACCAAGGCCCTTCTCCCCCGATTGCTCAGTTTGGCCAGGTGGCCAGCTCTAGGAAGAGCCCTGGTTGTTCCAATCTTCTTCCATTTAAGAATTATGGAGGCCACTGTGCTCTTGGGAACCTTCAATGCAGCAGAATTTTTTTTGTAGGCTTCCCCAGATCTGTGCCTCGACACAATCCTGTCTCTGAGCTCTGCAGGCAGTTCCTTCGACCTCATGGCTTGGTTTTTGCTCTGATATGCATTGTCAGCTGTGAGACATTATATAGACAGGTGTGTGCCTTTCCAAATCATGTCCAATCAATTGAATTTACCACAGGTGGACTCCAATAAAGGTGTAGAAACATCTCAAAGATGATCAAGAGAAATGGGAGGCACCTGAGCTAAATTTCAAGTGTCATAGCAAAGGGTCTGAATACTTAGTCACGCGAAAAAGTAAGTACATGTAAAGTTTTGTCCCCATGTTATCCCCATGTAAAGTTTTGACTTTTTCAACATATTTCAACATTGAGCTTTTTTTTCTTTCTTTTTTTTTCTTTTTTGATACTGAATCGAGGCTCGTGAAAGAGCTGACAACCACGAGGGAAAGACAGCACAGGGGGACCACGAGGGAAAGACAGTACAGGGGGACCGTGAGGGAAAGACAGTACAGGGGGACCGCGAGGGAAAGACAGTACAGGGGGACCACGAGGGAAAGACAGTACAGGGGGGCCGCGAGGGAAAGACATGGGGGCCGTGAGGAAAAGACAGTACAGGGGGAAACATTCATTAAAACACATTCAACAAAAAGACATCCAGGAACACAGTACAGGGGGACCGCGAGGGAAAGACAGTACAGGGGGACCGCGATGGAAAGACAGTACAGGGGGATCGTGAGGGAAAGACAGTACAGGGGGGCCGCGAGGGAAAGACATGGGGGCCGAGAGGGAAAGACAGTACAGGGAGACCGCGAGGGAAAGACAGTACAGGGGGACCGCGAGGGAAAGACAGTACAGGGGGACCGCAAGGGAAAGACAGTACAGGGGGACCGCGAGGGAAAGACAGTACAGAGGGACCGCGAGGGAAAGACAGTACAGGGGGACCGCGAGGGAAAGACAGTACAGGGGGACCGTGAGGGAAAGACAGTACAGGGGGGCCACGAGGGAAAGACAGCACATGGGGACCGCGAGGGAAAGACAGTACAGGGGGGCCGCGAGGGAAAGACAGCATATGGGGACCGTGAGGGAAAGCATTAAGGGAAAGAATGATCGTTTTAAGGCCATTTTTCCCGCTAGAGCGGGGGTTAGCCTTGCGGGCCCCATGACAATCATGGTTCCCTGTTTGTGGCAATGTTTTTATATATTTGATCTTCATTTTATATTTGATCTTCATTTCAACAATATTGATAGATAAAGGTGATATAATATAACAAATATCATGAAACATTTACATTTTGTAGTCCATTGTATAATTTAAATAAACATAAATGCAAATTTCGCATGTGGAAAAAGTAAGTACACCCCTACATTTATCACTACTTCAAATACCTAAAATTTGAATCAGGTGCACCAGCTCAGGTGCAAATGATTAGAACATCGTTAGCGAGGATCTTGGAGGAACCTGTCTTATTTAAACCTCAGACATTTAGTTTGGTTTGCTTTGTAATTGAAATGTGTGGCATCACCATGCCTAGATCAAAAGAGCTCTCAGAGGCCTTCAGAAAGAAGGTTATAGATGCCTACGAGTCTGGGAAGGGATTTAAAAAGATCTCAAAACAATTTGAAATCAATCATTCGACTGTCCGGAAGATCATCTTCAAGTGGAGAAGATTCCAAACAACTGCCAACTTGTTCAGGCCAGGCCGCCCCAGCAAGTTCAGCCCGAGAGCACACCGCAAGATGCTGAAAGAAGTCTCTAAGAACCCCAGAATGTCATCACGGGACCTACAGGTAGCTCTTGCCACTGTTGATGTCAAAGTTCACGAGTCTACCATTAGAAAGATGCTGCACAAATTTGATCTACATGGGAGGTGTGCCAGGAGGAAACCATTGCTGTCCAGAAAGAACATCAGGGCAAGACTAAAGTTTGCCAATGAACATGAACACCGAGGCAAAGACCAGCACTTCTGGAACAATGTGCTCTGGACAGATGAGTCAAAGGTAGAGCTATTTGGCCACAGTACCAGAAGACATGTTTGGCAAAAACCAAATACAGCATTTGACCACAAGAACCTGATACGAACTGTAAAGCATGGTGGTGGAAATATTATGGTTTGGGGCAGCTTTGCTGCATCAGGGCCTGGGCAGCTCACCATCATAGAATCCACTATGAATTCTTCATTGTACCAGAGGGTGCTTGAGGATAATGTGGGACCATCTGTCAGAAAGTTGAAGCTCAACCGAAGGTGGACCTTGCAACATGATAATGACCCTAAACATACCAGTAAATCCACCAAGGAATGGCTGAAAAGAAAGAAATGGAGGGTACTGGAATGGCCAAGTCAAAGCCCGGATCTAAATCTCATTGAGATGTTGTGGGGGGTTTTTGAACGACCTGTGCATGCAAGAAACCCCTCAAACATCGCACAGCTGAAATAATTCTGCATGGAGGAGTGGGAAAAAATTTCTCCCCGTCAATGTCAGAGACTGGTAGACAGTTATAAGAAACGCCTACTTGAGGTTGTTTCTGCCAAAGGGGGCAATACCACCTATTAGAGCCAAGGGTGTACTTACTTTTTCCACATGTGGAATTTGCGTTTATGTTTATTTAAATTATACAATGGCTTACAAAATGTAAATGTTTCATGCTATTTGTTGTATTATATCACCTTTATCTATCAATATTGTTGAAATGAAGATCAAATAGCTGTATGATGAAATATGTTGAAAAAGTCAAAACTTTACATGGGGTGTACTTACTTTTTCACATGACTGTATGTCAATGTGATGTTTCAGTTTTTTATTTTTAATGAATTTGCAAAATTTCTAAAATCCTGTTTTCTCTGTCACTATGGGGGTATTGAGTGTAGATTGATGAGGGAAAAAATGAATTTAAACGATTTCAGCATAAGGCTGCAACATAACAAAATGTGAAAAGGTGAAGGGGTCTGAATACTTTCTGAATGCACTGTACATACTTTATAGATGTACTCACATTGTAATTGTACATACTTTATAGACGTGCTTACATTCTTATTGTTCATACTTTATGGATGTACTCTCATTCTAATAATTACAGAGGTGGATGCAGGAATTTCAGGATGGGGTGGGGTGGAAGGGGGGAAATACCAAGGCATAGTGCAGAACAGGGCGGGGCAGAGGGTGGGCGGAGGGGATGATCTGTGGGTCTTCCCTGAGGAAATTATTTTTGAAATTGATCGTCAAAAACGGGATTTCATGTGCTCTTGGAAGTTTCTGCTGTTCCTTTCTTTCTTCCCTGGCCCCAACAGTTCAGCAGATTTGCAATGACTAATGGACTAAAGAGGCAAATTGGTGAGCAGACTTGACCAGCCGTTCCTTTGTCAAAACAAGTATGACCGCACTGCGGTCACAACCAGTGCCAAAATCCATTAACGGTCCGATTGGGAAACACGCATTTAATGCGCTATTAAAAGATGAAGAGCGTGTTTGGAAAACACACATTTAATGTGCTATTAAAAGATGAAGAGCGCGATTGGAAAACACACATTTAATGCGCCATTAAAAGATGAAGAGTGCGATTGGAAAACACACATTTAATGCACTATTAAAAGATCAACAGCACGATTGGAAAACACACATTTAATGCGCTATTAAAAGATGAAGAGCACAATTGGAAAACATACATTTAATGCGCTATTAAAAGATGAAGAGCGCGATTGGAAAACACACATTTAATGCGCTATTAAACGATCAGCAGCGCGATTGGAAAACACACATTTAATGCGCTATTAAAAGATCAACAGCACGATTGGAAAACACACATTTAATGCGCTATTAAAAGATGAAGAGCGCAATTGGAAAACATACATTTAATGCGCTATTAAAAGATGAAGAGCGCGATTGGAAAACACACATTTAATGTGTGATTAAAAGATGAAGAGCGCGATTTGAAAACACACATTTAATGCGCTATTAAAAGATGAAGAGCGCGATCAGAAAACACACATTCAATGTGCTATTAAAAGATGAAGAGCACGATTGGAAAACACACATTTAATGTGCTATTAAAAGATGAAGAGCGAGATTGGAAAACACACATTTAATGCGCTATTAAAAGATGAAGAGCGTGATTGGAAAACACACATTTAATGCGCTATTAAAAGATGAAGAGCGCGATCGGAAAACACACATTCAATGTGCTATTAAAAGATGAAGAGCACGATTGGAAAACACACATTCAATGTGCTATTAAAAGATGAAGAGCACGATTGGAAAACACACATTTAATGTGCTATTAAAAGATGAAGAGCGAGATTGGAAAACACACATTTAATGCGCTATTAAAAGATGAAGAGCGCGATCGGAAAACACACATTCAATGTGCTATTAAAAGATGAAGAGCACGATTGGAAAACACACATTTAATGTGCTATTAAAAGATGAAGAGCGAGATTGGAAAACACACATTTAATGCGCTATTAAAAGATGAAGAGCGTGATTGGAAAACACACATTTAATGCGCTATTAAAAGATGAAGAGCGCGATCGGAAAACACACATTCAATGTGCTATTAAAAGATGAAGAGCACGATTGGAAAACACACATTTAATGTGCTATTAAAAGATGAAGAGCGAGATTGGAAAACACACATTTAATGCGCTATTAAAAGATGAAGAGCGTGATTGGAAAACACACATTTAATGCGCTATTAAAAGATGAAGAGCGCGAATGGGAAACACACATTTAATGCGCTACTAAAAGATGAAGAGCACAATTGGAAAACACACATTTAATGCACTATTAAAAGATGAAGAGCACGATTGGAAAACACACATTTAATGCGATATTAAAAGATGAAGGGCGCGATTGGAAAACACGTTTAATGCGCTATTAAAAGATGAAGAGCGCGATTGGAAAATACACATTTAATGCGCTATTCAAAGATGAAGACCGCGATTGGAAAACACACATTTAATGCGCTTTTAAAAGATAAAGAGCACAATTGACTTGACTTCCGCTTGACAATTGACAATTGACTTGACTTCTGCTTCCGGTCTTGCCGGCGAGGTTTCGTTTATTCACAGCTGTCCACGCTCTCCATCGAAATAGAAGTCAAGTAATTGTTCCCATTTGTATTTTCGTTAAAACTGTATTTATTTTATGGTGTGTGTACGTATAGTGTGTCCCGAGGAAGATTCTCGGTGTAAATCTTTCATACCTGTATAGAAAATCGTGTTAATTCGTGTCATGTCTTTTGGGGCCTTGAACCGTGTCCGACCTTGAGGCTTTGTTTTTCTCTCAGCGGTCCGTCGTTTGTGCTCCAATAACTTTCGTTCTCTGTTTTTCCCAGTCTTTTCACCCCATAGCCTACTTCCTTGTTTAAAATCTCAACTCAAAAACAAACAAACAAACAAAAAAAAACATTTCCTTCTCTGTTCTTATTTGTTGTCCTTATTCGTTTATTCGTTCTTATTCATTCGTTCATTCTTCGACCACATGTTTCTCCCCCATTTCCCCAGATAGTTTTCACTGTGAAACTTTAAAATGTTTAAACTTTCCCCTCAAGTTCTGTATTCTGTCGTATATTATAACACCTTTTTCTTCTCCTTCTTCTTCTTTAAAAGGGTGCTTTCGACTTGCTCACCAAATCTATTCATCCCCAAAAAAAAATCCATCTCTTACAGTGCCTCTTTCATACATTCCCTAAACTCTCCTGCACTCCATCCTCCCTCCAGCGTCCTTAAACTTATTTTTGACTCGAAGGTCACAAGAAACTCATTTCGCAATAAATGTTCGTTTCCCATTAATCGTACACTTTCTAAAATCCAATCTCACTCCTCCCCTCCAAATCTTCCCCATCACCCCTCCCATCCATATCTTCCCCATCACCCCTCCCCTCCAAATCTTCCCCATCACCCATCCCTTTCAAATCTTCCCCTTTGCCCCTCCCCTCCAAAGCCTCCCCATCACCCATCCCTTTCAAATCTCCCCCATTGGCCCTTCTCTCCTAAACTCCCCCCACATCCCTCCCCTCCAAGACTCCCCCTCACCCCTCCCCTCCAAATCTCCCCCATATCCCATCCCTTTCAAATCGCTCCGCTTGTACCTTCACTCCTAAACTCCCCCCTAATCCCTACCCTCATAAACTCCCCCCTCACCTCTCCCCACCCTCATTTATTCTCCATTTCCCCCCTCTCACCCCTCCTCCTCAAAGCGTCCTCCCCGCTTCTTCCCCCTTCCAACTCTCACCTCCATCTCCCCCAACCTTCTGCCTCGCTCTTCCCCCTCCTCAAATAACACCTCATTGTGCCTCACCCAATCACCATCAAACCTTTTGTCCGCCCAATCCTTCCCTTTCTCCGAGCTATTCTGAAATCTCTGACACACCGTCCAGAGCTCTCCCTACCTCTTCCACCTCTTCCACATCTTACCCTACCCCTCCTCCCCCCTGTTCTGTATCTGATGCTCCCCCTTCCTCTTCATTAACGGTATGGACCTCAAACATCCGGGGCCTTCGTTTAAACTTAACTGATCTCTCCATACAGGTTGCTTCTGACAAACCAGACGTGATCTGCTTAACAGAAACTTTCCTCCTTCATGATGTCTCTGATTCCTTAGTGTCTCTCCCAGGCTACTCCCTCCTCCGGTATGACAGACCTGAGCCTTGTGCTGGAGGTGGGGTTGCTATCTTTATCAAAAACTCTCTTCCTCACTCGCCCTGCACTGCACTCTCTCCACCTCACCCCCATGAATACCTCTGGCTACGGCTTCCCCTTCGCTCCCACCTCTTGTTCATATGTGTGTTGTACCGCCCACCAAACAGTGATGACTCCATCTACATCTCGCTGTCTGATAATATGGACCAACTTCTATCTACTCATCCCAACTCTCTCTTCCTCATATGTGGTGATTTCAATTGTCACCATGCCAGTTGGCTGGGTGTGGGTACCTCTCTCACCAGCCATGGCTCCTCAGCAAAGGACTTCTGCGACTCACTGGGACTGACACAATCTGTCAATTTCCCGACCGGGATCTCAGTCAACGGAGCATCTTCTCTTCTGGATTTGGTTATGACTAACTTCCCTGAAAATGTCTGCTGCTCTTCTTCTGCTCCAATCGGCTCATCTGATCATGTGCTTGTTAAAGTGGACATCTCTCTGACCATTCTCAGGGAGCCTGCTCAGCGTCGACGAGTCTGGCATTTCACTCAGGCCAACTGGCATGGTCTTCAAGCAGCCATCAATCATCTGGACTGGTCTCGCATCTCTACCACCTCTGACATCAACTCATCCTGGGAATTCTTCCAAAGTAAATTGCTCCCTCTCATGCACAGATTTATCCCATCTCGTCTTCAGTTGTCATAACCTTCCTCCCATCCATGGTACACGGAATCTTGTGGTGAGGCTGTTGCCCAGAAACAACTTGCATTCGTCTCCTGGAAAGCAAATCCAACGGAAGGAAATCTCATTTCCTTTCACAAAGCCCGAAACAAGTGTGTGTCCACCCTCAGGAGAGCCAGAAAACAATATCTCTCCGTTCTCAAGACCGAACTCTCTTATCTGTCTCCCTCTTCCAAATTCTGGTGGCGTCTGGTCAAATCTGTTTCTGGTGTTTGTTCCCCCTCCATCCCCTCCCTTACCTCAAACAGCTACACAGCTGACTCCGCACGTGAAAAAGCTGAATGCCTCAACTCTGTGTTTGCCTCTAAATCTTGTGTCCCAAACCCATCCCTCTCTGTACCCACCGTACCCAGCTGCTCCTGGACTCCGTGTCCTTTCCTCCTGACAAGGTGGAAAAGTTTCTGTCAACCCTCGACTCTGATTCTGCAACTGGACCTGACGGCATCAGCCCACGGGTCCTAAAATCCTGTTCTTCCACTCTTTCACTCCCTCTCACTGTTCTCTTCACCCTCCTTTTGCTCAAGGTCAACTGCCATCTGCTTGGAAATCAGCCAACATCATGGCTTTACACAAAAAAGTGCAAAAACAGATCCTAGCAACTATAGACCAATCAGCCTTCTCCCAATTATCAGCAAAGTCATGGAATCCATCATTGCTTCGGATATGAAATCTTTCCTCTTCTCCAATAGCTTGATCTCTGATCATCAATTTGGTTTCAGACCAGGTCACTCTACTCTGGACATGCTGCTTCTGCTGTCTCAACAATGGATGAAGGTCCTCAATGCCAAACAGGAAATTAAAGCTGTCTCCCTTGACATATCACGTGCCTTCGATACGGTCTGGCACCCCGCTCTGCTCACCAAACTCTCCTCCTTTGGTATCCATGGAAATATCCACGCATGGCTGGCGGACCTCCTCTCTAGTCGTAGTCCACATGTAGCCCTGAATGGGTTTCTCTCATCTCCTCTTCCTGTTCAGGCTGGAGTTCCCCCAAGGCAGTGTTCTGGGCCCTGTGCTTTTTCTGGTCTTCACCAATGATCTCTCTGACTCTCTTGAAAATCCGCTCTATCTCTTTGCTGATGACTCCACTCTCTGCCGCTCCATTCCTCATCCCTCAGATCGGCAGTCTGCAGCCTCCTCACTCTCTGCAGACCTGGACAAAATCACAGACTGGGCAAACAAGTGGAACATGTCTTTCAATCCTGACAAATCTCACACTCTTACGATGTCTCTCCGAAAAGACCGACTGGACAACCCTCCCATCTACTTTCTGAATAATCCTCTCCAAGAAGTTCTGTCACTCAAGCTTTTGGGTCTCACTATCTGCCATGATCTTTCCTGGGAAAACCACATTTCCAAGCTGGCCTCCAAAGCCAGTCGCCGACTGGGCATCCTCCGTCGTGCGAAGTCCTTCCTTGGCACACCTGAGCTCCTCACCACATACAAGGCTTTCATCCACAGCTCAATGGAGTACTGCTCTCCCCTCTGGGCTGGTGCTCCTGCCTCACACCTAGCTCTTCTTCACGCTGTTGAAACCAAAGCGTTCAGAATCATTGGAATCTCCCGCGATGACGCTATCTCCGAGGGCCTTTCACTTACTCACCGCAGGCAGGTTGGTGGTCTTTCCGTCTTCTACCGACTCCTCTCCGGCCTTGCTCCCTCAGCTCTCTCTGGGCTCTGTCCCCCAAATATTCCTCGCACAAGTTCTGCCTGCAACCCTCTTATGGTTAAACTGCCAAAATCAAGACTCTCTGCTCACCTTCACTCCTTCATTCCTCTTTTCTCCCACCTCTGGAACAAACTCCCTCACTCTCTTCAATCCCACTCCTCCCTCCAGGTCTTTAAAACAGCTGTTCACCACCATCTCTTATCTTCCCCCATCCAAAACCTTGATCTTTTCTACCCCCGCTAATTTCACCCTAAATCCACTTTTTTGAAATACCAACTTCTTTCCTGGAAGTCCTTGGTGTCCTTGCGTTTTATACCTATCCTGCCTCCCCCCCAAGTCCTCTCCCTCCCACACATCTCCCGATGTCCCTGCTCTCAAATGTTGTGTTTGTGTGCTTCCCCTTCTCTCCCCATCTTGTCTACCGCTCCCCTTTTTATATACTTTGTTTGCTTGTTTGTTTGATTTGTTTGATTGATAAATGTTAGTTCTTTCACGAGCCTCGATTCTGTATTCAAAAAAATTTTTTTTTTGGGAAAACACACATTTAATGCGCTATTAAAAGATGAAGAGCGCGATTGGAAAGCCTTTTGACGTTTTGACCTTTTTGACCTTTTGACTATTAAAAGATGAAGAGTGTGATTGGAAAACACACATTTAATGCACTATTAAAAGATGAAGAGCACGATTGGAAAACACACATTTAATGCACTATTAAAAGATCAGCAGTGCAATTGGGAAACACACATTTAATGCGCTATTAAAAGATCAACAGCGCAATTGGGAAACACATTTAATGCGCTACTAAAAGATCATCAGCATGATTGGGAAACACATACTTAATGCGCTATTAAAAGATGAACACGACAACACCTCTCAGCACGTGTGTGTACTGTAAACACATAATTCACTCACACATTAAGAGAAAGTTGAATGGTGTGCACCACTCTGTATCTGTCACTGGACTGCATCCAATATCACTGCAAATAACTTATCATCGAAAATCCAAAGGAGGGGGGGGGGGGGGGACGCACCTCCACGCCCCACAACCCCCCCCCCCCCCCCACCCCCCATTTCACTTATAAATTGTACACACTTTATAGAGGTACTCAGTTGAAGAGAATAGAATGTGTGCTACTGGCTACCACTAGGTGGCGTTTGTGGCCTACATTGGCACATTCAGTGTGGACAGACAGACCGACAGACAGACAAACAAACAGACCAAATGCAATACCCTCTCATTTGGCGAGGGTAACAAGACGAAGCATTGAACAATGCATTGACAGAGTATATATAAATTACAGTAGATCTGAGGACCAGTGTCGACTCTAAGGCTATTGGCTATGGATGTAGTATTGAGGAAAGGGCACGCTGGATTTAGAAAGAACTAGGGCATGCCCGTACTATATATAAGCTAGGACGTGCCCGTACGTGGGTGCCCGTTCCTTGCCAAAAAAAAAAAAAAAAAAAAATTTGTGTAGGGGTGTGTGTGTGTAAACATCCTAGGGCGTGCCCGTACGTGGGTGCAAAAAAACATGCGTGCAAACAACAACAACAAAAAAAAACTTTGAAACCACGTGGCAGTAACGACCACAGAACCCCCCCCCTCTATTTACATGAATGGTTTGGTCCATTCGCAACGACCACAGAACCCCCCCCTCTATTTACATGAAATGGTTTGGTCCAAAGCGAACGGCTTGCGGTGTTTGGTAAAGAAATCGCCATAGCTCGGTAACTACTTGTCCGATTAATTTCAAACCTTGAAAAGGCACATCCTCGGGTCCCCAGCAATATACCTGGCAAGTTTCAAGTATATCGGACCGGTAGTTGTCGAGAAACAGCGGTCACAGACAAACATACACACATACAAACACACAGAGATTAATGGAATTATAGATAGACTAGGGCATGCCCGTACTATATATACACAAAGAATTAAGTTAAGCACCCCCCCGTTTTTTTACAACCTCGCACATTACAAGTTTGTTGTCGTCAAAACAGTGTAATATACCCATGATATTGCTATATTTTCTGGAGAAGTGATATTATGGTCACATAAAAACATAACAATCATGCCGTTTTCAATATTTTATTCTGAATAATTTAAGGTGAAATTTTTTGGGAATTTTAGGCATATTTTCACCTCAATTTAAGTATGGAGCTATAGGTCCATCACGGACAGTGTGGATGACGTTTATGTTTTCTAACGTACAGTCATTGTTCTGAGAAGACCTCTAGCGATCTTTGCGTCAATAACGTGTGTAGGACCCACGTGATCGGATGGAGCAAGGTGCTGTGACAACCATCCCCTGGCCTGCGTACAGTCCTGACCTGAACCCCCTCGAGCACGTTTGGGACATGTTGGGACGACAAATTGCGAAGATGGTCCCTCCAATAGCCAATCTGGATGAATTGGAACGTGCATTACATCGGGAATGGAACAACCTGCCACAGCAACGCATACGACGGCTTACAGGGTCTATGAGACGTAGGGTTGAGTCAGTGATCCGATCACGTGGGTCCTACACACGTTATTGACGCAAAGATCGCTAGAGGTCTTCTCAGAACAATGACTGTACGTTAGAAAACATAAACGTCATCCACACTGTCCGTGATGGACCTATAGCTCCATACTTAAATTGAGGTGAAAATATGCCTAAAATTCCCAAAAAATTTCACCTTAAATTATTCAGAATAAAATATTGAAAACGGCATGATTGTTATGTTTTTATGTGACCATAATATCACTTCTCCAGAAAATATAGCAATATCATGGGTATATTACACTGTTTTGACGACAACAAACTTGTAATGTGCGAGGTTGTAAAAAAACGGGGGGGTGCTTAACTTAATTCTTTGTGTATATAAGCTAGGACGTGCCCGTACGTGGGTGCCCGTTCCTTGCCAAAAAAAAAAAAAAAAAAAATTTGTGTAGGGGTGTGTGTGTGTAAACATCCTAGGGCGTGCCCGTACGTGGGTGCAAAAAAACATGCGTGCAAACAACAACAACAAAAAAAAACTTTGAAACCACGTGGCAGTAACGACCACAGAACCCCCCCCCCCCTCTATTTACATGAATGGTTTGGTCCATTCGCAACGACCACAGAACCCCCCCCTCTATTTACATGCAATGGTTTGGTCCAAAGCGAACGGCTTGCAGTGTTTGGTAAAGAAATCGCCATAGCTCGGTAACTACTTCTCCGATTAATATGAAACCTTGAAAAGGCACATCCTCGGGTCCCCAGCAATATACCTGGCAAGTTTAAAGTATATCGGACCGGTAGTTGTCGAGAAACAGCGGTCACAGACAAACATACACACATACACACATACACACATACACACATACAAACACACATACACACAGAGATTAATGGAATTATAGATAGATAGAGGGTGCAGAGATCAAAGTGTCATTCTAAGAACAGTAAAAGAACAATGTGATGAATGGATTTCAAGTCATGTGATAACTTTCATCGACTGTGAAAAAGCATTTGACTGTGAACGGGGATGTGATGTGGAGTATATCAGAAGGGTATGGAATACCCAGAAAGTTCATCATAATGAGAAAGAACAAACAATGGATACAAATGCAGTGTGATCTGTAATGGAATTAAGTCGCCAGAATTTGAAGTCATCAGAGGAGTCAGACAGGGATACATGCTCTCTCCACTACTGTTTCTACTTGTAATGGACTGGGTATTAAGGAAGATTACAGACACATGACAAATATGGAATACACTTGTCCATTTGGAAGAGCCCAGCTTTTCAGATGGCATATCCGTTTTCTATCGGACACCAAGCAAAGTACGCAAGATGAAGTGGATAGGCTCCAAGAGAATGCCATGCAAGTAGAACTGAAAATCAACAACAACAAAACAGAGACATGCATCAGACAACATGTGGAATGACTTGGCCATATGAGATGTTGACAAGGTAACATATCTAGGGTCTATGGTCACTTTACTAGGCAAGTGGGGGGAGAGGGAGATGATCTTTGTAGATGGTCTACAAAGAATACATAAAACAAGAGCAGCATTTTGAGAATGGGATCAAAAATCTGGAAATCAAAAAAATACAACAAACTAGAAAGCATCTGAAAATGCAAAGCCTGTCCACATCTGCTTTGTATTCAGATGACTTCTCCTCCTTCCGTATGCTAAATATGAAGAAAACATTGATTGCAAGTGAGCAAAGGAGGTAGAAAACAAAAATACAAAATGAAAATTGACGATTTCATGCAATCTTGACCTTTAACATTTTGATCTAGAAAGAACAACCGGCTCCTAGCTTTTGATTGATGAACCAATTGAGTGACCCAGTATGCAAATTCTTAAAATGTCAGGTTAATTGGATGAAAATTGATGATTTTATGTGATGCTAACCTTTGACCTTTTGACCAAATTATTAATTTACCTTCTCCATATTCTCATAATACAGCTTTGTTGAAACTTTGATGACAAAACTACAACAACAACAACAACAACAACATGCATTTTAAGGCCATTTTCCCTGCTAGAGCGGGGGTTAGCCTTGCAGTCCCCATGACAATCTTCTCCATTTTGCCCTATTTTCTGCATCTCTCCTTGTTAACCCCCTTGACCGCATTTCTTCTTCCACCATCTTTAGCCAAGTCTTTCTCGGTCTTCCCCGTCCTCTACGTCCTTCTACATTCATTTCCATCACTCTTCTCAACCAGTCACTTTCATCCTTCCTCAACACATGACCAAACCATCTCAACCTGTTCCTCTTCACAGCATCAATCACAGGCTCTATTCCCATCATCTTTCGCAATTCATCATTTGTCTTCCTCTCTCTCAACGACACTCCGCACATCCACCGAACCATTCGCATTTCCACCCTTTCCAGCCTTCATTGCTGCTCTACGTTCGTTACCCATGTCTCGCTCCCATAAATCATAACACTTCTCACACATGCAGCATACACCTTTCCCTTCAGCTTCAACGACACTCCCCTCCTCGTCAGCACGCCACTCTGTTCCCGAAACTTCTTCCATGCACATCTCACTCCAGCAACCGTTGCCGAGTATGATCCACCTTCTCCAATTAGCACGTACTGAAAAAACTTTGATTACAAAACTGAAATGGTAAATTGAAATTTTAGGTCAATTGGATGAAAATTTATGATTATGTGATGCTGACCTTTGACCTTTTGACAAAATTATTAATTTGGCTTCTCCATTTTATCACAATAAAGCTTTATTGAAAATTTCATGAGAAAAGCTCAAATGGTAAAAAAAAAGTAACGGCACACACACACACACACACACACACACACACACACACACACACACACACACACACACACACACACACACACACACACACACACACACACACACACACACACACACACACACACACACACACACACACACACACACACACGTGATTGCAAAACCCCGTCTCCCGCGCAGAAAAAAGAAGTTTTTAAAATTTTGCCAACAATGTAAAATGTTTCCTATGAATTAGATGTGAAACATGGAAAGTCACCAAAGTCATTGCACCGAAAGTAGAATACTTTGTTCTTTGCTGACATAAAAGTAGATTTTGCAAATCTTCTGCCGAGATAAAGTGAGCAAAGGAGGTAGAAACTAGAGGACTTGAAAGAAAAACATCACAGAGGAAACAAAAATGACGAAGTGGAGATGGATTGGACATGTTCTGCATATGGAAAACAACATCACAAAAAGAGTGATGCACTGGAAGTTTGATGGTCTAAGAAGGGTTGGACGACCTAGAAAGACCTGATGGCACACAGTATGGTGGAAAAGAAGCTGATGGAGCTAGAAACCACCTGGGCACTGATCAGTCATTGGGACCAAGACAGACAAAAGTGGCATGAGTTCCTATCAGGCATGACAGGGTTATACAGTCACATGAAAAAGTAAGTACACCCCATGTAAAGTTTTGACTTTTTCAACATATTTCAACATACAGCTATTTGATCTTCATTTCAACAATATTGGTAGATAAAGGTGATATAATATAACAAATATCATGAAACATTTACATTTTGTAGTCCATTGTATAATTTAAATAAACATAAATGCAAATTTCGCATGTGGAAAAAGTAAGTACACCCTTGGCTCTAATACAGGGGCGGGCAACCCCCGGCCCGCGGGCCACATCCGGCCCGCGAAGGCTTAGCGTCCGGCCCGGCACCCTGCTAGGCTTTATTATTGCAATCCGGCCCGCGGACCTCCCAGTAAAACTCATATCATTTGTAAATGTAAGAGTTTATATTTAGCCGGTCTGAATTCAAGAAAGGGACATTTTGTCTTCAGCACCGTCCTCTTCCGGAAGACATGCGCACGGGGAACTGTCTTGCCTAGACACCGCCTGCTTGCTGATAGGCGGTGTTTTCAAATCAGCCGGCATGTGATACGGACGTCCTTCCGATTCAGTCAGCTTGCGACAAACGTTGGTGTCTGGGACAAATAACTTGCAACAAAGAGGTAAGCGACGCAGAGTTCTCTAAACCTATTTCAATTTTCACTTTCTTTCAATTTGCTTTGTTTTGTTTGTTAGAACATGTTATTATCTTTCATTTGCTGCGTTTAAATAATTTTATTCTCCCTTTTTATTTGTAAAAATAAAAATATAACGAACTTTCTATTTGTAAAGAAAAAAAATATATAACGAACTTTCTGTTTGTAAAAGAAAAAAGAAATTGACGAACTTTTGTTTAAAAGGAAAACGAAATTGACGAACTTTTGTTTAAAAGGAAAACGAACTCTTTAAAAAAAAAAGTATGCAGACTGATTCATTTCCTGTATTTCAGTTTTACGGTGAAACTGTGTCATATTCAGCGTTGGCCACGTGCGCGCAAAATAAATACATTCATCTGTACAATTCGTCTTCCGAGATTTTTTGTGCCCCAGATTGCTTGCTGTTACATCATTTATTCATTGCTGATATACCTAATTTTCTTCCTTTTCAGCTCATCATGTCTGCGACCCAGCGTGTTAAGAAGAGGAAAGTGGACCTCGAGCGTCGGATCTTCAACCCTGAGTGGGAGAAGTACTTCTTCATCGAGCGCTTTGGACAGGCCCAGTGCCTCATATGCTTGAAGACTTTGGCTGTCCTAAAAGAGTACAACGTGCGCCGCCACTGGGAGACAGAGCACCGCTCGTCAAACTTCGCGTCGGTGTCTGCCACCGAAAGGAAGGACGCCATGGTTAGACTATCAGGCAACTTGGAGAAACAAACTTCACTCTTCCGCAAGCAGAATACTGAGGCCGAAAAGGTGACGCGCGCCAGTTATGAAGTCTCCCGCATCCTTGCTCGCCGAATGAAGCCATTCGCGGATGGGGACTTCATCAAGGAATGCCTCCTCACTGTAGTGGACTCCGTCTGTCCAGAGCAGCGTTCCGCCTTTGAGAACGTGAGCCTTTCGTCCCGCACCGTTCGTCGCCGCATCGAGGATATGTCGGAAAACGTGCACGACTCACTCAAAACACGCAGCTCAAATTTCGTCGCCTTTTCCCTCGCTCTGGATGAGAGCACCGACACAAAGGACACGGCCCAGCTGTCCGTTTTCATCCGTGGCGTCACCGCTGACTTTCAAGTGTGTGAGGAATTCCTCCAGCTTGTCCCGCTGCGCGACACCACCACTGGGAAAGACATCTGCGACGCCGTGCTTCTGTGTGTTGATCAGCACTCCCTGGACCTCTCCCGTCTTGTGTGTGTGACGACCGACGGTGCCCCGGCGATGGTTGGTGAGAAGAAGGGCGCCGCTTCGCTGCTAGTGCGTCACTGTGCAGCCGCCGGATACACTCAGCCCATTAACAAGATGCACTGCATCATCCACCAAGAGTCCCTGTGCGCTAAGTCTGCCAACCTCGTTGGTGTCATGTCTGTCGTGGTGAAGGTCGTCAACTCCATCCTCTCCCGCAGCCTTAACCATCGTCAGTTCCAGGCACTGATGGACGAGGTGAACGTGCACTACAACGACCTGCTCTACTTCTGTGAGGTACGCTGGCTGAGTCGTGGGGCCATGCTGTCTCGGGTGTGCGACCTACAGCAGGAGATTGCCACCTTTCTACGTCAGAAGAACCTTCCCCACGCTGATCAATTCTCTGATCCGCGGTGGCTAGCTCGCCTGGCCCTGCTCACGGACATCACGGCGCACCTGAACACCCTCAACATAAAGCTGCAAGGCAAAGACATTCTCGTGACAGACATGTACGCGCACATCACTGCCTTCGAGGTTAAACTGCGCTTGTGGGAGGCTCAATTGGCTTCTGGTCAGTTTGTGCATTTTCCTCGCCTTGCTGCATGTGCCCCTGACGATGTGGACCTGGGCACTTGCGTTAGTGTCGTCAACTCTCTACGTGAGGAATTTGCTTCCCGTTTTGCAGGAGTCAGGGTGCTGGCTGCGGACTTCAAGCTTTTCACTGCTCCCTTTGACTTCCCCGTGGAAGACGCCCCTGCCTCCTTACAGATGGAGTTGGTGGAGCTGCAGTGCAACGATGAAATGAAGGCGAAGTTCCGCACCTCTTCTCCATTGTCCTTCTTCCGCGACACCGTTCTCCATTCTAACAATTTTCAAAAATACATTGCCCATGTCCAACGCATTGTGGCCATGTTCGGCAGCACCTACTGCTGTGAACAGCTCTTCTCGAAAATGAAGTACACGAAGTCTCACCTTCGCTCCCAACTCTCGGACCGCCACCTCAATGACATTCTTCTGTTGTCTACCTCAACCATCGAGCCAGACATGGAAATACTTCTTCATGGCAAACAGCACCAGCAGTCTCATTGATTTGTAGAGTGTTCAATGCAATTTTTGTACAATCAATTCATGTAAACAAAATATAGTAATTCTGAGATTTCGTTTTTCACTCCGGCCCGCGATCTCCTTCCAAAAGTCTCATCTGGCCCTCACTCTGAAAAGGTTGCCCGCCCCTGCTCTAATAGGTGGTATTGCCCCCTTTGGCAGAAACAACCTCAAGTAGGCGTTTCTTATAACTGTCTACCAGTCTCTGACATCGACTGGGAGAAATTTTTGCCCACTCCTCCATGCAGAATTATTTCAGCTGTGCGATGTTTGAGGGGTTTCTTGCACGCACAGCTCGTTTCAAATCCCCCCACAACATCTCGATGGGATTTAGATCCAGGCTTTGACTTGGCCATTCCAGAACCCTCCATTTCTTTCTTTTCAGCCATTCCTTGGTGGATTTACTGGTATGTTTAGGGTCATTGTAATGTTGCAAGGTCCACCTTCGGTTGAGCTTCAACTTTCCGACAGATGGCCTCACATTATCCTCAAGCACCCTCTGGTACAATGAAGAATTCATAGTGGATTATATGATGGTGAGCTGCCCAGGCCCTGATGCAGCAAAGCTGCCCCAAACCATCATATTTCCACCACCATGCTTTACAGTTGGTATCAGGTTCTTGTGGTCAAATGCTGTCTTTGGTTTTCGCCAAACATGTCTTCTGGTACTGTGGCCAAATAGCTATACCTTTGATTCATCTGTCCAGAGCACATTGCTCCAGAAGTGCTGGTCTTTGCCTCGGTGTTCATTGGCAAACTTTAGTCTTGTCCTGATGTTCTTTCTGGACAGCAAAGGTTTCCTCCTGGCACACCTCCCATGTAGATCAAATTTGTGCAGCCTCTTTCTGATGGTAGACTCGTGCACTTTGACATCAACAGTGGCAAGAGCTACCTGTAGGTCCCGTGATGACATTCTGGGGTTCTTAGAGACTTATTTCAGCATCTTGCGGTCTGCCCTTGGGCTGAACTTGCTGGGGCGGCCTGGCCTGAACAAGTTGGCAGTTATTTGGAATCTTCTCCACTTGTCAATGATCTTCAAGGACAGTCGAATGATTGATTTCAAATTGTTTAGAGATCTTTTTAAATCCCTTCCCAGACTCATAGGCATCTTCAACCTTCTTTCTGAAGGCCTCAGAGAGCTCTTTTGATCTAGGCATGGTGACACCGCACACTTCAACAACAAAGAGCAAACCAAACTAAATGTCTGAGGTTTAAATAAGACAGGTTCCTCCAAGATCCTCTCTAACGATGTTCTAATCATTTGCACCTGAGCTGGTGCACCTGATTCTAATTTTAGGTATTTGAAGTAGTGATAAATGTAGGAGTGCACTTACTTTTTCCACATGCGAAATTTGCATTTATGTTTATTTAAATTATACAATGGACTACAAAATGTAAATGTTTCATGATATTTGTTACATTATATCACCTTTATCTATCAATATTGTTGAAATGAAGATCAAATAGCTGCATGTTGAAATATGTTGAAAAAGTCAAAACTTTACATGGGGTGTACTTACTTTTTCACGTGACTGTATATAGTAAAAGTGAACCTACCTACAGCCTAATTATTATAATATATACCAGTGGGCACTCGCACCCTCTGGACGGGAGTACCTCTTTTCCCACTGGTGGAATCCACTTCCACATTTTCTTCAATCTCGTTATTTTCTCCAGGTCTTCAATACAGTTGCTCACCACAATCTCATATGTGACAACTATGAAATGACATAGTTGTCCAAAATCATGACATTTTCGACCCCGTTAACATCTCTACCCCAAACCCACCTCCTTCCAAATTTCCAGTTTTTCAATTTCCAGAATTTGCATATGTATCTATCTTGTCCACCCTTTGCATCCTCCCCTACCCCATCTCCCCCCCCCCCGCCCCCCACTTCCCTTATTTGTCCAAGTCTCTCTCTATTTTATACATCTACCCTGCTGTTTGTGTTTCCCCACTCTTTCTTCTGTTTTGTTCTGTTGCATCCTGTTCTGTTCAGTGTTGTCGCTCTTTCACGAGCCTTGACCTAGTATGAAAAAGCAAAAACAAACAAGAAAAAGCAATCAGAGATTGCAGACCCTCACCATGACGTGTTTTTAGTGGGTTTTTTAAGGCTTGTGTTAAAACAAATATGGCGGCCGAACCACATGACCGATGACGAATCATTATTGTTTTTTCCACCCTAGATGATGCTCAAGAAATTTCATCTTGATCGGGTGAAGTTTTGTACTTGTCGAATTACGACGTCATAATGGAGGTACACATATGACATCATCATTAACATATGTTATTCCCCATGGAGAGTTCTTTACAATGAGCCAGGTCTCAATTTTTTTTATGCAGTACTTTTGGAGATATAGAGGTGCAAAGTTTTTCGGGTTTTCAAAGATGGCGTCTGTACCACGTGACATTTGACGTCATAATTATCATTTTAAAATTCTACTGGAGGGGGTTCACCTATGGTGAAAATTTCCTGTCAATCGGACCAACGGTTGCAGAGAAAATCATATATATTCTGTGCGGACAAACAGACAGACAAACAAATGAAAAATCACTCGTAGAGCAACACGTGGCAAAAGAGAACAAAGTAGAATAGCACTCAGTAGCGCATCCTTGTGGCCCCAAAAATTAATTGGTGGTTGAATTCAGTGACGTGATTTGCAAATTGTCTTCAAATTTTGAGTTAATCGGATGAAAATTGACAATTTTAGAAATTTGACCTATTTTGACCTTTTGGCCTATGTTGACCTCAAAAATAGTTGGTGGTTGAATTCAGTTAGCTGATATGCAAATCCTCTTCAAATTTCAAGTCAATCAGATGAAAATTGAGGATTTTAGAAAATTGAAAAAAGTGGTTGACCTTTGGCCTATGCTGACCTTATGACCTATGTTGATCTCAAAAATAGTTGGTGGTTGAATTCATTACGCTGATATGAAAATCCTATTCAAATTTCAATTCAATCGGATGAAAATTGAGGATTTTAGAAAGTTGGCAAAAAGTGGTTGACCATTGACCTATGTTGACCTTGTGACCCATATTGATCTCAAAAATAGTTGGTGGTTGAATTCAATTCGCTGCTATGAAAATCCTATTGAAATTTCAAGTCAATTGGATGAAAATTGAGGATTTTAGAAATCGGTAAAAAAGAAGTGGTTGACCTTTGGTCTATGTTGACATTGTGACCGATGTTGATCTCAAAAGTATTTGGTGGTTGAATTCAGAGTCCATATATGCAAATCCTCTTGAAATTTCAAGTCAATCGGATGAAAATTGAGGATTTTAGAAATTTGACAAAGTTGGTGACCTTTGGCCTATGTTTACCTATTGAGATTTTGACCCCAAAAACAATAGGCTTCTTGCTTATGACCAACTCAACCATTTGGTGAAGTCGGTTCAAAATTGTGACCTGGAGGCGACTGACATACAGACAAACAGACAGACACACATTTGAATAACGCACAAGACCAACCAATATACTTGAAAAAACTTCGATTTTCGCAGGTAACAAACAAACAAATGGACTCAAATGCAGTACCCTCTCTTCTGGCGAGGGTAACGAGAATGGCACTCGGTCGAGTGCATACCTCTTGCGGGCTGAATAGTTTACGTTTTGTCTCCCACTGATAGGCCGGATCTTTACTGAAATCCAATAAATTCGTCCTTATCACACATCCAACCCATCCACTAATCTTCCGTTGAAATTTGTCCACTCAATGGTGAAGAATCACTTTAAAAACTAGATGGTATTCAGAGAATACTTACCCTGCACAGTCACCTTGGTGTGAGCCAACTCTTCTGTTTTTGAACGTTTCTTTTTTTTTGATCCAATATGGCTGCCAGACCACGTGAGCGATGACATCATAAATTTATATTCTCTAAATAATTGTTGCATAGATCATGCTCAATAAATTTCAAACTGATCAGACTAAGCGTTGTCCCTGTCGAATTATGACGTCATAATTATGGCACCAATGACATAATCATTAACAACACATATTCCCCATATGGAGTTATTTACAATGAGCCACGTTTCAATTTTTTCATAGAGAGGTTTTGGAGATATAGAGGTGCAACGTTTTTCGGTTTTTCCAAGATGGCGCCTGTAACACATGAACCCTGTAACATATGACGTATGACGCCATGATTATCATTACAATATTCTAAAGGAGAAGTCTCTCCTATGGTGAAATTTTCGTGTCAATCAGACCAACAGTTGCTGAATTTTTTTTTTTAAATGATCGGATGGATGTGTTGCATTTGTCGAATTATGACGTCACAACAAAGGCACCGATGACATCATCATTAACATATCTTATTCCCCATGGGGAGTCAGTGACAATGAGCCAGGTCTCGATTTTTTCCATGGAGTGGTTTCAGAGATATGGAGGTGCGAAGCTTTTCCAAGATGGCGCCTATATCACGTGACCTATGACATCTTAATAATAATTAAAATATTCTACAGGAGGAGGCCCTCCTATGGTGAAAATCTTGTGTCAATCGGACCAACGGTTGCCGAGAAAATGAATTTTTAAATGCAGACACGGCACACACATGTATGTACGTACCTGAATGCTTAACCCTGCTTTTCGCTTCGCGAGCGCAGGGTAATTATAGTATATGGATCCGGATCTGGATAAGGCCACAATATTTCTGTCGGTTCGCGTGCGGACGGTCAGACGGACATGCGTGCACACGCGTGCATCGACACACACACACACACACACACACACACACACACACACACACACACACACACACACACACACACACACACACACACACACACACACACACACACACACACCTTACTGTCCATTTGGGGATGGGTGAGGCTAACAAGACAAATCATATAACAATGCAGAGCCTTGCCATGGTATATAGAGTGCAGTAGATCTAGATTAACATGAAAGTAGATGCACAAACTCGATGATATACAAATCAATTACAATTGTCTCTCTTGTCCCTTCGAGAAATGGCGAGGATAAAGATACTTCGAAAGGCAACCAATTTAATGATTAAATCCTTACCACACCGCATTTTTCTAGTACTATAACATAAGCTATAACTTTTGAACAAATTATATGTTGTGTAGCAAGCTGATTTAATAAGAATTGCAGTGAAAGGTCAACTTTCTAAACCAATACTGACAAGGGATAATTTAATTTTACAAACATTTCATATGAGCAACATGGGTGGATACAGACGACGTATAAATTCAAAACTTAAAAAAATACCTGTTCAAGTAATCTTCATAGTTTTCAAAGTGACAAGGATATACGTACTAGGATAAACTAGAGCGAAGTCGATGGCGCTCCATCGCAAATTCCCAGAATTGGCAGCTAAAAAAAATTGAAAATGGCAAAAAATTCCTGCAGGATTACTCCCTAGGGCATGAACCGGGGATAAAATCCAAAAAAATGTAACTTATTTAAAGCTTTCCCCATACGTCATGATTGCACATGCAACGTTTCATGAATCAATGTTTTAAAATGTGCCTATAATTGCATATTTTGGCATTTGACCTTTGACCTTCCCCAAGGGTGGTGGGGCCAAAAATAACACAGCCCTTGTACCTTCTTGCCATGTGGTGATCATAACTACCAAGTGTGGCGAATTTCTGCGCTTCAACAGTTAAGGAGGCGACAGCGCGACAGATGGACAGACAGATGTAGCCGATTACAATATCCACAGTTTTTTTTAAGTTGAGCGCATACCTCCACCAGGTTGAACAGTTTACGTCTTGTATCCCACTGATGGGTCGGATCTGCATCTAAACTTGAACCAAAATCGAATTGGCTTGTTCTTGTCACCTAACAAACTCATCCACATAGTTTTGTCATAACGCGTCCACAACTTTTTGAAATATCATACTGTAGCGATCCATGGGTCCCCCAAGCGAGACCAGCAGCAGAATCTCCTTGCTCCAGCCGGTGACGTCACCGGCGGACAACCTCGGCGCCGGGGTGGCTGGTCACGTGACCACCAAAGCGTGCCGCGCGTGCGGTTATAATCCTTTGCACCTGTCGGTCATGTGACCACCGAAACACGCCTCGCCTGAGAGGCGTGGCTTTCGGTTTCGGTTATCCTTTCTGGTTTGGATATAGATGCAGCCCGATAAACGGGCTTTTCAGAGTTCCCGAGTTGGTTTTTACAATAAACATCTTCTCGGACGAGTTTGTGTCTCGCCCGTCACTTCGTCCGTCTCAAGCAAGAGCCCTGCTCTTCACTGGTGACCCCGAATTTACGACGCGCAATGGACACCGCAGTGTCCCTCAAACTGCCCACCTTCTGGGAAGCACATGCCGCCGTCTGGTTCGCGCAGGCGGACTCCCAGTTCGCCCTGCGTGGCATAACGGAGGACGCCACTCGATACCATTACGTGGTCGCCGCGCTTGGCTCCGCGACCGCCGCCCGCTGCCTGAGCTTCCTCCAGAACCCGCCCGCTGACGGCAAGTACAACGCCATCAAGGCACTTCTGCTGGGCGCTTTCGCCCTCTCCCCGGCTGAGCGCGCACGACGCCTGCTCGACCTGCCTGAGCTCGGCGATACGCGCCCGTCCGAACGCATGGATTACATGCTCGCGTTGCTCGGCGAGCACCCCTCGGATTTCCTGTTTCAGGGGCTCTTTCTTCGCCAGCTCCCGGCCCAGGTACGGGTCGCCCTGGCAGGTACGACCATCGTGAACCCCCGCGACCTCGCCAAGGAGGCCGACAAGATCGCTTCGGCAAGCCAGCTCGCCGGAGCGGCGAGCCAGCTCGTCGGCGTGGCGGCCGGGAGCCTTCCCAACCACCCGCCCGACGCCCGCGACGCAGTTTCCTTCCCGGAGGCCGCCGGGCCGGCGCGACTGGCAGCGGCGACGCCGCGTCGCCCGGGCCCGACGCATCGACCGGAGCCCCCGCCGGACCCGGCCTGGTGTTATTTCCACGCCAGGTTCGGGCGGCAGGCCCGATCATGTCGACCCCCGTGCATGTTCGGCAAGTCGGGAAACGGGCGAGCCGGCGTTCCCTACCAGCAATGAACGCCGGCCGTTCCGGAAACCTGCTGTTCATCGCGGACCGAGCGTCGGGGCGGCACTTCCTCTGCGACACCGGCGCTCAGCTGAGCGTCATTCCCGCTTCGGCGGAGGACAGGCGGACCGCCGTTTGTGGCCCCCCCTTGGTCGCGGCCAACGGCTCCGCCATCCGCACCTTCGGCCCACGCACCGTCGCCCTCCGCTTCGGCAGCCAGCTCTTTCACTGGGAGTTCGTGACGGCGGACGTCCCCATGGCTTTGCTCGGGGCCGATTTCCTGTGCGCCCACGGGCTGCTGGTCGACGTGAAACGCCGGCGTTTCGTCAATGCCGAAACTTTCAGCTCCCTGGCATGCGCCTTGAGCCATGCCAACCGAGTTTTCCTGCGCCCTCCCATTGGCGGACGACTTCGCACGCCTCCTTGTGGAGTTCCCGGCCCTCACACGACCGACGTTTTCGGCCATCGCGGTGCGCCACGGCATCGAGCATCACATCCCCACTACGGGCCCGCCGGTGTACGCCCGGGCTTGCCGTCTCGACCCCGCCAAACTCGCCGTCGCCAAGGCCGAGTTCGCGGCGCTGGAGCGCCTCGGCATTGTGCGGCGCTCCGACAGCGCCTGGACCTCGCCGCTGCACATCGTCCCGAAGCCGGGGGGCGGATGGCGGCCATGCGGCGACTACCGCCGCCTCAACGACGCCACTACCCCCGACAGGTACCCCGTCCCACACATCCAGGATTTTTCCGCCCGGACCATTTTTTCAAAAGTGGACCTGATTCGGGGGTACCACCAGGTGCCCGTCCGCCCGGCCGACATCCCGAAGACGGCCGTGATTACACCTTTCGGCCTCTTTGAATTCCTCCGGATGCCCTTCGGCCTCAAACGCGGTGCAGGCGTTCCAGCGCCTGATGGATGGCGTGCTGCGCGACTTGCCGTTCCTCTATACCTACCTGAACGACATTCTCGTCGCCAGCACGTCCAGAGCCGAGCACCTCCTCCACCTCCGGACGCTGTTCGGCCGCCTCAGCGAGCACGGATTGATCGTCAACCTGGCCAAATGTCACTTCGGTGCGGCGACGATCGACTTTTTGGGCCACCGCATCACCCGGACCGGCGCCGTGCCGCTACCGGCCAAAGTCGAAGCCATCGCCGCTTTCCCGCGCCCCCGCTCCGTCAAGGCGCTGCAGGAGTTTCTCGGGATGGTGAACTTTTATCACCGCTTCGTGCCCCGAGCTGCGCAACTCATACGGCCCTTGTACGCCGCCCTCCGCGGCCACCCGGCGAAGCACGACGTCGTCTGGTCCACGGACATGGACGCTGCTTTCACCGGCGCGAAACGGGCCCTCGCCAACGCCACGCTGCTGGCCCACCCGCCCGGTACCCCAGGCTCCCATCACCCTCACCACGGACGCCTCCGACTACGCCGTGGGCGCGGTCCATGAACAATGGGTAAACGGGGCCTGGCAGCCGCTCGCATTCTTCAGCCGGCAACTCCTGCCCAACGAGTTAAAGTACAGCACCTTCGACCGCGAGCTCCTCAGGCTGTACCTGGCCGTCCGCCATTTTCGCCACCTCCTGGAGGGCCGCCCATTCACGGCTTTTGTCGACCACAAGCCGTTGGTTTTCGCCATGGCCAAGGTCACGGAGCCGTGGTCGGCCCGCCAGCAGCGCCACCTCTCCGCCGTGTCGGAGTACACCACGGACATCCGGCACGTCGCCGGGAAGGACAACGCCGTGGCCGACTGCCTTTCTCGAGCCGGCGCCAACGCCGTCCACCTCGGCGTCGACTTCACCCTCATGGCAGCGGACCAGGCCACCGACGGCACGGTGCAGGCGCTCCGGGTGGCAGACACGGGCCTCCGCTTGGCTGACGTCCCCTTCGCGGACATGGTCCTGCTGTGCGACATCTCCCAAGGCCGACCTCGCCCCGTTGTGCCGGTCACCTGGAGGCGTCGCATTTTTGCTTCGCTCCACGGCCTCTCTCACCCGGGCCGGAAGGCGTCCCAGCGGCTGGTGGCGGCGCGTTTCGTCTGGCATGGGCTGCGACGGGACGTCCGTGACTGGGCCAACGCATGCACACCCTGCCAGCGGGCCAAGGTCCACCGGCATACCCAGGCTCCGCTGGCTCCCTTCACCGTGCCCGAGCGACGGTTCGACCACGTCCACGTGGACCTGGTGGGTCCCCTTCCCCCATCGCAGGGGTTCACCCACCTGCTTACCATGGTGGACAGGACCACCAGGTGGCCGGAGGCCGTGCCCCTCGCCTCCACCACCACCGCTGACGTGGCCCAGGCGTTCATCGCCACCTGGGTCGCGCGTTTCGGCGCACCGGCAGACATCTCGTCGGACCGCGGCCCACAGTTCACATCCGAACTATGGGGCGCGATCGCCCGCACGTTGGGCGTTACCCTACACCGCACCACGGCTTACCACCCCCAGGCCAACGGGTTGTGCGAGCGGTTCCACCGCTCCATGAAGGCCGCACTCATGGCCGGCCTCCAGGACGACGGCTGGGCCGACCGGCTCCCGTGGGTCCTTTTGGGCCTACGCACGGCCCCCAAAGAGGACCTCCAGGCGTCCACCGCCAAGCTGGTGTACGGCCAGGCCCTCCGCGTACCGGGCGAGTTCATTCCCGACGCCACCAGCCCCTGGTCCGCCGCACGCCAGCGCACGGACTTCCAGGAGGCCGCCCGACGTTTCGCCCCTGTGCCCACGTCCCGCCATGGCGACCCCCAATCCTACGTCCCCCCAACACTCCGCTCGGCGGAGTACGTCTTCGTGCGCCACGACGCGCACCGGGGGCCGCTCCGACCACCATATGACGGACCCTTCCGGGTCCTACGACGGGACAATAAGTCATTCATCGTCAGCATCGGCGGCCGGGCGGACCGGATTTCGCTGGACCGCCTCAAACCGGCCCACATGGACGTCGGCCAGCCGCCACGGCTGGCTCTCCCACCGCGGCGCGGCCACCCCCCGTCCACTGCACCCCCCATTCGACCACCCGCCACCACACCGGACCCCCCCCCCCCCCCCCCCGCGACTGGCCAGGGGTCGTTTCGGTTGGGTCATCCGGACCCCCCTCAGGTTGACCTTCCTGGATCAAGTCCATTCTGGGGGGGCATGTGTAGCGACCCATGGGTCCCCCAAGCGAGACCAGCAGCAGAATCTCCTTGCTCCAGCTGGTGAGGTCACCGGCGGACAACCTCGGCGCCGGGGTGGCTGGTCACGTGACCACCAAAGCGTGCCGTGCGTGCGGTTATAATCCTTTGCACATGTCGGTCACGTGACCACCGAAACACGCCTCGCCTGAGAGGCGTGGCTTTCGGTTTCGGTTATGCTTTCTGGTTTGGATATATATGCAGCCCGATAAACGGGCTTTTCAGAGTTCCCGAGTTGGTTTTTACAATAAACATCTTCTCGGACGAGTTTGTGTCTTTCCCGTCACTTCGTCCGTCTCAAGCAAGAGCCCTGCTCTTCAATACTATATATCGTTTTTTCCCCTATCCCTCAATGATGAAGAATCACTGAATGAATTTAAAAAATGATCATATGTGGATCTGTATTCGGATCTTCACCAACATCGGTTAAATGCGTCCTTGTCACCAACTCAACCTGTCCACCAAGTTTCGATCGAATCCATCCACAACTTTTGGAGATATCGTGCCATCTATAGTTTTTGGCCCTACCTCTTAATTGTGAAGAATCACTTAAGAAATTCTCGTATCCAGATCCAGATCTTCACCAAAATGTAATCATTTCGTCCTTGTCACATACCCAACCTGCCCACCAAATTTCGTCCGAATATGTCCACAACTTTTTGAGATATCCTGTTCACAGACAGACAGATAGCAGTGAAAACAAAACCTCCATCCACCTATAGCGGCAGAGATAACAAGGAACTTGGACAGGAGAAGGCCATTTGGCCCATCATGCCTGTGTTCCATTAACAACACTAATTCAATACAGTATATCAATTTATCTATAAATTTAGCTCCTTTTATGGTTCACATTGAAAGTAGGCAATTATATAATGAAGGAATCATGACAACATGAATGACCCATATCCAAGTGCATGTGTATTATTGTTTCTAACCTCTGTATAGCTAATCACATTATAATTAATTGTGCACACATGGTTCATCAGGATAGCCATTGATAAAGGACATTTAAATAAATAAACAACAAAAAGACAAGCAGAGTGTATACGAGTCAGGTTCAAGTACAAAGATTATTTGCAAGTAACTTTTCTTTCGAAAATGAGAACAAGACCCATCTAATTCGGCAATTTCTCACCCTTCAAATTCTTGTACTTTTTGTTTTTTTTGAAGTACATTGCACCATGGAGTGAGTATGCAGTGTTTGCAGAGGTGTGTGCTCACATTTACTCGTGGACCATCAAGATGCCAAAGTGCCTTACAAAAGGGATGACCTTTGTTGGCCAACAACCTGGGCCAAATTTCCTGTTTTGGTTTGGCTATAGAATTACCCTCACATGCCACAAGTTTGCACCAAGTAATTACTTTCTAATTCCAATACAGTAGTAGAGAAGGAGAAGAAATAACCAGAAGTCTGCAGGAGAAAGAGGTGCAATTAAATTGGTCTTGTATCCAGCAACACGTTATGCTCCAGATTCAAACTCCACAACAAAACAAGACAATCAGACAACAACAATAAGTAAACAAGAAGACGTCATGCAGAGCACGATACTTGCAAAATATGCCCCCCCCCCTCCCCAAGAAAAAAATTCCATTGATACAGCGAATTGTCCATTTCATCAAGATTAAAATTGACAATCTTGATCAAAGCTCGGGTCAATAGGAAGAAAATTGACGATTTTTCAGATGAAAATGATGATTTTGGAAGGTTGACCTTTGACCTTTTGACCTCAAATAGTTGGTTTCCCTATTTAGTGACTCAACGTGCAAATGGTGTTCAAGTTTCAAGTCAATCGGATGAAAATTGACGGGGTTTTTTCAGATAAAAAGTGATGATTTTGGAGGTTTGACCTTGAGTTGACCTTTGACCTTTTGACATAAAAATGGTATGTTTCCCAATTTAGTGACTCGATATGCAAATGCTGTTCAATTTTCAAGTCAATCAGTTGAGAATTGATGGCTTTTTAGATGAAAATTGATGATTTTAAAAATTTGACCTTGAGTTGACCTTTGACCTTTTGACCTCAAAATAGTATGTTTCCCAATTCAGTGACTCGATATGCAAATGCTGTTAAATTTTCAAGTCAATCGGTTGAGAATTGACGGCTTTTTCGATGAAAATTGATGATTTTTTCCGTTACATCCCGTTACATCCCCTTTGGTGATTTCCCAATTGAATACCGGTGGCACGATTTGGCCAACGTTTAAGGAATCGGGTTAGTCTTTGTTAACGGTTCGGGCCGCGGCTGCCATCCGCTCGGCAATCCATTAACATCTTATCCGCGGTCGCGAACGAAGCTGCTCACCGGCCTTTCCGGGGGTCGCGGTGCAGCTTCAGGGACCACGTCGGTCAGTGACAAGCGAGGGGACTAATCCCCCCTCAAAGGGGAACCATAGGCCGACGTTGGGTTCTGTAACAATGTTCTCCTTCGTTTCCTCGGGCCCGCTCCCGTGGGTTGGGACCATTGTTTCACCTCCTCAACCTTGGCCTCGTCTCGTCTCTCCGCTCCTGCCTGGCATGGCTCTGCGGTACTCCGCCGCAAGGCTCCTTCTGCTCAATACCCGCTCCACCCCATCATGCATCTCTGCCATCAAATCAAATGGACTCCTCCGACGACCCAGGTACATTCACCGTGGCTCCGGTCATAAGTTTGTATATTTGCAATCAGGTCACTCCATCCCCGTCCTCTGGTCGGCTCAGCGCACTCTCACTCTTCGTCCCAGCGCACCTGGTCACAGCAACGCACACAATCGCACCTCCTGCCTACGAACCCTGGCTAAATCACCTGAATTCATCCCTGCTGTTCAAAACAACATCAAGCTCACCCTGTTCAACACCCGGTCCCTCAACAACAAATGCCTCACCCTGAACGAATACATCCTGGATAACAAACTGGACTTTCTCTGTCTCACCAAAACCTGGCAACAACCTCTGGACTACTACACACTCAACCTCACCACACCCAATGGATATTCCTACGTCAATAAACCACGCTCGGGGGGCCGAGGTGGTGGAATTGCCATTATCCACCGTCAAGACATCAGGACCAGCCTCATCCCCATTGCCTCATCCTCATCATTTGAACACCTGGCTTTTAAACTCTCTGGTCGCACGCAGTCAGTCATGGCTGTCGTCTACCGCCCTCCCAAGCCACACCCATCATTCCTGTCTGACTTCTCCTACTTTCTGACCCAGCTATGTTCCCTCTCCCCCTCAATCCTCCTCCTTGGTGATTTCAATATCCACATGGACTCCACTGACTCCACAATAACCACTGACTTCACTGATTTACTCACCTGCTTTAACCTCACTCAACATGTCGACTTTCCTACCCATATCCGTGGTCACATTTTGGACCTTGTCTGCTCCACTGGATTAAATTTGCACCATCTCTCTGGCTCCGACCTCACCCTCTCTGACCACTTAGCTATCACTATGACCATCAACATCCCCACCCCAGCACCAAGGCATTATCGCACTATCAACTTCCGTAAGCTAAACGCTCTTTCACCTACCTCATTCTCATCCACCCTCTCTGAAAAAATGTCCACTTCTCCCTTCGTTGACCTCCACACCCCTTCCGACCTCACTGACTACTACAACCACCACTCTCTCCTCCTGCCTTGACCAGCTTGCGCCTGTAAAAACCAAAACAGTTTCTTTCACCCATTCTGCTCCCTGGTTTACCCCTGAACTCCGCCTGATGAAAACTCGTGCTCGCCAACTTGAAAGACTCCGCAATAAAACAGGTCTCACAGTTCACTCCCAAGCCTACAAGGACCACCTACAACACTACAAAGATGCCCTCTCCCGCGCCCGCTCCGCCTACTACTCTCAAATTATCCACTCTGGCTCCGGAAACCCAAAAGCACTCTTCTCGACAATAAACAAACTCCTCCGCCCCCTGAACACCACCACCCAGTCATTCACAGTAGACAACTGCATCTCCTTCCTCTCTTTCTTCCAACGCAAAATTGACAACATCTACAACAGCTTGACCACCGCCGCACCCGCTCCCCCTCCAACCACCTGCCCCCCCTTGTCCTGCCATCCCCTGTCTCGGTTCTCCCCAATCTCCCCTACTGACCTCTCTGAACTCCTCATAGGAATGAAAACTGCCACCTGCACTCTTGACCCCATCCCCTCCAGCTTTGTCAAGGCCTCCCTCCCTGCTCTCTCTCCACTTATCATTGCAACAATAAACTCCTCCCTGTCTACAGGCATCGTCCCACCTTCCCTCAAAATTGCTGCTGTTACCCCCATTCTAAAAAAACCTGGTCTAAACCCTGACACCCTAAACAACTTCAGACCCATCTCCAACCTACCCTTTCTGTCAAAAGTTTTGGAACGCGCTGTAGCCACTCAACTCAAACATCACCTCTCTGCCAATAACCTGTATGAAACACTCCAATCCGGATTCCGCTCCAACCACAGCACTGAAACTGCTCTCCTCAAAATCACCAACGACCTTCTCCTCTCCTCTGACGCTGGCAACCTCAACATTCTCGTCCTCCTCGACCTCAGCGCTGCCTTTGACACCATCAATCACACCATCCTCCTCACCCGACTTGAATCCACCTTTAACGTTACCGGCACTGCCCACTCTTGGATTAAATCATATCTCTCTGACAGACGCCAGTTCATCTCCATCAATAACTGCAAATCCCCCACTGCTCCCCTCCCCCAAGGTGTCCCCCAAGGTTCAGTTCTTGGCCCCTTCCTCTTCATCCTTTACCTGTCCCCCCTCGGTCACTTAATCTGCCGTCATGGTCTCCAATTCCACTGCTTCGCCGATGACATCCAGCTTTTCATCTCCACCAAGTCCGTCTCCACCGACACCCACTCTATCCTGACAAACTGCATCACTGAAATAAAATCCTGGCTTCAAATCAACTTCCTCAAGCTTAACTGTGATAAATCTGAAATAATCATCATTGGCCCAAAAACGCTCACAAAATCCACCCATAACTTTGCCCTCAACATCGACGGTATCCCAGTATCCACCTCCCCTCACATCCGGAATCTTGGCGTCATCTTTGACCAAACCCTCTCCTTCGACAAATACACTAAACAGATCACAAAGTCAGCCTTCTTTCACCTGAAAAACATTGCCCGTCTCCGCTCATCCCTCTCCTCCACGGCTGCAGAAACCCTCATCCACGCCTTCATCACCTCCCGTCTGGACTACTGCAAAAGCCTCCTCTATGGTTCACCCTCAAAAATCACCAATAAACTCCAATACATTCAGAACTCCGTTGCCCGTCTACTCACCCATTCCCGGACCCGTGACCACATCACCCCCGTCATTTACAAGCTTCACTGGCTCCCCATCCCCCAGAGAATCCAGTACAAAATCCTCCTCTTGACATACAAAGCCCTCCATAACCTGGCCCCATCCTACCTGGCTGACCTCCTCTCCAGACACACTCCCACCCGCAACCTCCGCTCTGCTGGTACCAACCTCCTGACCCCCTCCATCCGGACCAAATTCAGATCCTGGGGGGACAGGGCCTTCTCCATCGCTGCTCCCACCCTCTGGAACTCACTACCTCACACCATCAGAGACTCCTCCTCACTCACCACATTCAAAACATCACTAAAGACCCACCTGTTCAACACTGCATTCAACATTCAACCCACAGCATTTAACCCCTGACTATCTCTTCTCCCTCCTTTTGCTTTAAATATTTCCCTATTGATTCTTGTCTTTTTGCAATTGTTGTTTTCATGTATTGTTATGCATTATGTTTTCTACTCTGTCAAAGCGCCTTTGGGCTTCTTGAAAAGCGCTATACAAAATAAATGAATTATTATTTTAAATTTTTTTAAAATTTGACCTTGAGTTGACCTTTGACCTTTTGACCTCAAATAGTATGTTTCCCAATTTAGTGACTCGATATGCAAATGCTGTTAAATTTTCAAGTCATTCGGTTGAGAATTGACGGCTTTTTCGATGAAAATTGATGATTTTAAAAATTTGACCTTAGGTTTACCTTTGACCTTTTGACCTCAAAAATAGTTCATTTCCCAATTTAGTGACTTGATATACAAATGCTATTCAATTTTCAAGTCAATGGGATTTAAAATGGCGATTTTAGAAATTTGACCTCCAGATGACCTTTGACCTCAAAATCAATAGGCTTCTCAAAATCAATATGCTTCTTCTTATACAACTTGGTGAAGTTTCGTGACGATCGGTTTAGAATTGCGACCTGTAGGCCGGTGACAAACAGACAAACAGACAGACAGACAAACAGAACCACAAACGGAACCGACCAGTATAGTTGAAAAATCTTTGATTTTGCAAGTAATAATAATGCGAAAGTTTAGAATGGTGGGAGGAAGTGGAGGTTGAAAGGAGGCGGCCCTTCGAAGGGCGGAGCCATCCGAGGATGGAGGGACTTGGTCAGCGAGGCTGGGGGGTTGGCAACTGCGTTGCCTTTAATTGATAGGCGCCCTTGGTTGGGCCGGAGCTGGATAAAATGATGTAACAGATGGGGCAAGCGGTGAACGGCGGAGAGCAATTGAACAGCCATCTGCGGCTGAGCCTGCCTGCTACGTTCAATTACTCCGGGACGCCACCGATTCGCGGCCGGCGCCATGGCAAAAAGAAAGGCAGAAAGCATGGAATGAGAAAGCAGAGAGTGAAAGACATGGGGGGAATTCGGCAAAGGTGGGAGGAAAAAAAAGGAATTAAAAAAAAAAGAAGATGAAGATAATTAACAAATTATATATGGACAGGCAGATAGTAAAGATTGGTGCAGATGTAATGATGGAATACTAATCTTCATGAAGACTATTGTTGATCTGCATTGGCTGATAATATAAACAATGGATACGATTACTAAATGATATATTGTGAGAGTATGTTCACTGCCATGGGAAGGGAAGTGCACATGACATTGAACATTGGTCCTTTCTCATGGCAAAAGACTTCCAACGAAGGGCTAATGCTCAAAACGTCAGCCGCACCCACGGCAGTGAGCATACCCAGATACTTTCAATTGATAAAAACCATCATTCAACATTGCAGATGAAAACGACTTCACACCAAAACAGGTGATGCGCTATCTCTTCAAAGCAAAATGGTAGTAGAGATTCATTTCTGAGTACAGGGTTTGGGTTTAGGTTTGGGTTAGGGTTAGGGTTAGGGTTGTTCGGTTTAGGGTTAGGGTTGTTGTTAGGGTTAGGGTTAGGGTTGTTGTTAGGGTTAGGATTAGGGTTGTTCGGGTTAGGGTTAGGGTTAGGGTTGTTAGGGTTGTTGTTAGGGTTCGGGTTAGGCTAGGGATGGGTTAGGGTCGGGTACGGTTAGGCTATAAGAGACTTGACAACCCTCAAAATAAAAGTAGATCCAGAGGAATCTCCATTTTGGAAAAAATTTCCTTGTAAAGGTCCAGTAGCTATTCCCCGTAAAGTGCTGTTTCACATCATGTTATATCATGAATTATAGGGCGTAATAGTACAGTATTTCCATACAAGGAACACACTGCTGATATATCCCCATTACCAAAGATCATTGCTCTAATTAATACACTCAACCTCCAGATTGTGAAGTGGAATAAATACTTTCAATTTACTTTCTGAGGGCCTTCAGCCTACCTCTGAAACAAGTCAAAGAAGAAGCCAATGACAGGTATTGAGATGCAGCAGCCTGGCTATTATTGACATAAAGATAAAATGAACAAAAATGTCAACAGAAGAGAAGCAGATTTTTCAAACAGTAACCCTTACAAACAGAAAACATTGTGTTGGCGACATGTCCACCCGTCCACTTGGTCAACGACACTCCTCTGTCATCTCAAAGCAAAAACAGAGAAATCGACCGCACTCTGATGCCCAAGAAACGTTTCAGATGAGACTGCGGTGCCTAAAGTCTGTCTGAGACTGGCTTTTGTGCGTTCCTGGATGCAGTAAATCTGCAGTTAAAAGGAGGAAAGGCCGGACTGAGGGATCTCCCGATGGCTACGGTAGCTGGCAGCGGAGGCCGACGGGCTGGAGGTGAAAGGGCCTTCAGCTGCTTTGTCAAATGAACGAGGCTCCGTAGGGTGGAGAACAGCACAGCTTGGCAGAAATAAATCATTTTGACAGCTGTCAAATTCTAGCTTTTGTGATGCCTTCTCAGCTTTTGCTTCCAAAAACCCAGCATGCTTGGAATTGTTAAACATGTCCAAAGTTTTACGTTTGTCTGTTTATAACTTACATTATGCGGTCCGAGCTGCGGTCGAAGTACAACATTCGGAAAGCAATAAGGCAATACCCTGTGATGTGGGATTCCAGGGATGCTGGTTGGTCCGAAAGGAAAAAAAGCTCTGTGAATGAGGTCATGATTGGAGTAGCACGAGTCTGTGAATACATCGTTAAATAAGTGTGATTTGAGAAGCATGAGTTGTGCACACACACGCACACAAAACCTTCTCCAGCTGCATGTTCAGCAGAGTGAGATGGTGGAGTGAATGAATGAAAAGACAAAAAAAGGAGATTTTAACAGCATGAGCTGTTGAGCGTCGGTTCAGCATCGGTTGAGCATAATCAACACAGACAAATGTGTACAAGGAGAAACAAAGGCCAGCTACCATCGCATGTTTTACAGCAGAGGCTGAAACAGATATGTACCCTATTAGCTGGACATCTTTGAACAAATAAAACACCCAATAACAACATGAGTAGTTCCCATTAACGATGAAAGCAGCACCCACTGGTCCTATACTACACTTGATTTCCATCTGGGCCAAATTAACTGTCACAAATTCTTCATGAGTGACTGTTTGAGGCAGTGTATTGATTCAGTGTACGCGCTTGTGCGCTTACAAATCGATACGAAACAAATTGCATATTATATACACCATGGTAGAAACACCCGCTCCTTATGACAGTGGCCAACGGGGATCATGTTATAATACTTATATTATTGTTGGTAATTATTACCTCCGCCACCAAGGTGCATGGAGGTTATGTTTTCACCCCTGTTTGTTACTTGCTGGAAAATATTCTGGCAAGTATGTTGGTTGGTTGGTTTGTCTGTCCGTCTGTCTGTCTGTCTGTCTGTCTGTTTGTGCGCAGTACTACGTCTACATCGTTGCACATAGCATCGCCATACTTTACACACATATTTGCCTTGCCCTGGAATAGACTGTGCCCAATTTTTAACTCTCTAGGCCCAAGGTCAAGCTCAAGGTCACCCAAAACGTGAAATGGGGGGGGGGGGGGGGGGTCGAGTTTTCATTTAAAATATATTTCAAACCACTATAACTCTAAAAGTACAAGAGATATGCATACACTTACTGTTACTGACATATAGGAAGTCACATACGACATTTCATTTGGCACCATGACCTTTGACCTTGAGTGACCTTGAAAGGTCAAACTCAAGGTCAATTTTAAAAAGTACATTCCGGCAAGTCCTTGGTCTCTGACCGATTTCTAGTTTGTTTGTTTGTCTGCCTGTGAACAAAATATCTCAAAAAGTTGTGGACGGATTAGGCCAAAATTTGGCAGAGAGGCAGTATATGTGACAAGGACTATTCTTCACCATTGGTAGATAGGGCCAAAAACGATACGTAGCACAATATCTCAAAAGGGTGTGGATGGATTTGGACGAAACTTGGTGGAGATGTTGGGCGTGTGACAAGGACAAAGAGATTCGATTTTGGTGAAGATCTGAATATGGTTGCGGATATGAGAATTATTTAATTCAAAGTCATTCTTCACCATTGAGTGATATGGCTAGAACCGATACATAGCAGGATATCTCAAAAAGTTATGGACGGATTTGGACGAAACTTGGTGGACCGGTTGTGTGTGTGAAAAGGACGAATCAATTCGATTTTGGTGAAGATCTGAATATGGATTCGGATATGAGAATTATTTAATTTTAAGTGATTCTTCACCTATTGAGAGATCGGGCGAAAAGCGATATATAACATAATATTTAAAAAACGTTATGGACGAGTTACGACTAAACTAGGTGGATGAGTTGGTTAGGTGACAAGAACAAGCCGATTAGCTTTGGGTTCAGATCCGAATCCAAATCCGGCCTATCAGTGGGATAAAAAACATAAACTATTCAAGTGATTTGAATCACTGGTGGAGGCTGGTGGAGGTATGCGCTCAACCGAGTGCCCTTCTACTTATTACTATTATTATTGTTGATATTATTATTATGTTACCAGCATTGTTGTTGTGAAAACTTTAGTTATTGGAAGTGGCCTTGGAACGATGCTGGTGCATATTTATAAAGATAATTTATGTCAGCCCCACCTTTGGAACTCCCGAAGGGGAGGCAAACACCTTTTGCTACACCCTTTGTCTTTGGACCCTTATTCTCCCTGGCAAGTTTAATTGAGATTGGATAAATATCAGACCAAATGCGTCATCCATAGACATGCAGATAGACAGAATCTTCTTCTTCTTTAACGTCCACAATTATTCCAACGTTCCTGTGAGGTTAGCTGATGGACGTGTTTGGCCTAAATCTTTGGCTAGCCAGACCTGACACTTGACTATGTCGTTTGGACTGGAATTTGGCTGTGCACCATCGCTGTTGTGTTTGTGACTGCTACGTCCTATGCATCCGCCCTGCGCATGCGTGTGGTTACTTGGGAGCTGGGCCTTGATCCATGTTGTGTTACCTCAATAAAACTCCATGTGAGAATCTAACCTCCTGGTATTATTGGGGTGGTGGCAGCGTGTTCCATGCCTCTCGACACGACACACAAGAGTCGTATTTTAATTTGCGATTTTTCAACATGCCACGTTGAGTGCCCTATGCCCAACTGTAGAGTGAATGATTCCTTAATATCTCTCCCTGGTTACTCCCTCCTCTGGTATGATAGACCTGAGCTTTGTCCTGGTGGTGGGTTTGCTATCTTTATCTCTCTTCTCTCTTCCTCACTCTCTTTGCACTGCCCTCTCCCCACCACACCCCAAGGAGCACCTCTGGCTACGGCTTCCTCTCTGCTCCCACCTTCTGTTCACATGTGTTCTGTACCATCCACAAAACAGTAATGACTCCATTTACATCTCGCTGTCTGACAACATGGACCAACTTCTATCCACTAATCCCAACTCTCTCTTCATCTTATGTGGCGACTTCAACTGTCATCATGGCAGCTGGCTGGGTGTGGGTACCTCTCGCACCAGCCATGGCATCTCAGCAAAGGACTTCTGCGACTCATTGGGACTGACACAATCTGTCAATTTCCCGACCCGGATCTCAGTCAACGGAGTGTCATCTCTTCTGGACTTGGTTATGACTAACTTCCTTGCAAATGTCTGCTGCTCTTCCTCTGCTCCAATCGGTTCATCTGATCATTTCCTTGTTAAAGTGGACATCTCTCTGGCCATTCTCAGAGAGCCTCCTCAGCACCGACGAGTCTGGCATTTCACTCAGGCTGACTGGCACGGTCTTCAAGCAGCCATCAAACAAAACATCTAGACTGGTCTCGCATCTCTATTGCCTCTGACATCAACTCATCCTGGGAATTCCTCCAAAGTAAATTGCTCTCTCTCATTCACAGATTTATCCCATCTCATCTTCAGTTGTCATATCCTTCCTCCCGTCCATGGTACATAGAATCTTGTGGTGAGGCAGTTGCCCTGAATCAATTTGCCTTTGCCTAATTGAAGGAAAATCCAACAGAGAGTAATCTCAGTTCCTTTCACAAAGCTCGGAACAAGTGTGTGTCTACCCTCAGCAGAGCCAGGAAACAATATCTCTCCACTCTGAAGACTAAACTCTCAAACCTGTCTCCCTCCTCCAAATCATGGTGGCGTCTCATCAAATCTGTTTCTGGTGTTTGTTACCCTTCCATCCTCTCCCCTATCTCAAATGTCTACACAGTCGACGCTGCATGTGAAAAAGCCAAATGCCTCAACTCTGTGTTTACTTCAAAATCTTGTGTCCCAAACCCATCTCTCTCTGTTCCCACCTTACCCAGTCAACCCCAGCTGCTCCTGGACTCTGTGTCCTTCTCTTCTGACAAGGTCGAGAAGTTTCTGTCAAACCTCAACTCTGATTTTGCAACTGGACCGGACGGCATCAGCCCACAGGTCCTAAAATCACGCTCAGCCACTCTTTCACACCCCCTCTCTGTTCTCTTCGCCCTCTCTTTTGCTTAAGGTCATCTGTCATCAGCTTGGAAATTAGCCAACATTACCGCTTTACACAAAAAAGGTGGAAAAACAGATCCTTGCAACTAAAGATCAATCAGCCTGCTCCCAATAATCAGCAAGGTCAAGGAAACCATCATCGCTTCGGATATCAAATCATTCCTCTTCTCCAATGGCTTGATCTCGGATCATCAATTTGGATTCAGACCACAGGAAATCAGAGCTGTCTCCCTTGACATATCTTGTGCCTTTGATACGGTCTGGCACCCCGCCCTGCTCACCAAACTCTCCTCCTATGCTATCCATGGAAATCTCCACGCATGGCTGGCAGACTTCCTCTCTGGTCGCAGTCAACGTGTGGCCCTGAATGGAATTCTCTCATCTCCCCTTCCTGTTCAGGCTGGAGTTCCTCAAGGCATTGTTCTGGGCCCTGTGATTTTTCTGGTCTTCATCAATGATCTCTCTCCCCTCTGGGCTGGTATTCCTGCCTCACACCTAGCTCGGCTTCACGCTGTTGAAACCAAAGCTTTCAGGATCATTGGTATCTCCCGCGATGAAGCTGATTCTTAGGGCCTTTCACTCTCTCACCACAGAGAGGTTGGTGGTCATTCCGTCGTCCACCGACTCCTCTCCGGCCTAGCTCCCCATGCTCTGTCTTTGCTCTGTCCCTCAAATATTATTGCAGGATGCACAAGATCTGCCAGCAACCCTCTTCCGGTGAAACCGCCAAAATCAAGACTCTCTGCTCACCTTCAATCTTTCATTCCTCTTTTCACCCACCTCTGGAACAAACTCCCACACTCTCTTCAATCCTACTCCTCCCTCCAGGTCTTCAAAACAGCTGTTCACCACCATCTCTTATCTT
>NC_136264.1:160287293-160492293 GCF_964187855.1 Myxine glutinosa | reverse complement strand
CCACACCTTGCTGCATGCATGTTTGATGTAGTTTTTGTTAACGGCCTTGTAGCATACCTGCCTGCTGTTCTGCTTGAGCACTAGTTTACCTTTCACCAAGCCCAGGTCTGCTTGGACCAGGGCAGGGATTATATGTTCGTTTTATTATTGCCAAATGGTATGAATATTATTATTGTTGTTAATATTATGAGTATTAATAAATGCCCTGTTACAATGTTATCATTGTTTTTGTTATTTATTTTCGAATAGGAATACCATGCCATGGAAGGACCTATTAAACTGCTCTCTACACCTTGACATGGCACGTGTTTAGAAACACAGGAATTCTTCTGGATTATTTATAATTAATAAGCCTAATCATCGCAGATCATATCTAAATCTATTCTCATTTTGAACAGGTTCCAGGGCTCTGCTGCTGTGCTCGCTGGGGAAGCTTAAGCTCTTTCATATGGCCACCTCAATGGGAATTTCTGACCGATGTCAGTGCCTGCAGGGGGCGCTATTTTAGACTTTCGCCCCGAGCGCCACAAACCATCACTACGCCACTGTATATGTGTATAAATATATATCAACGTAGTGAGTCTCTTCATCAGGGCAATGCAGTGAGTCCTGCATACACTTGTGAATCTGAAAACCTTTCGGTTATAAACCAATCATTCTATATAATAATACCGTAAGGACTCGACTTTGTTATCCCTTTTACGCCGCACCCAGTGACCCGATGCCCACGGCACTAATGGATTTACGATCTACGAACCGCGCTCTTTGTTTATCACGTACAGCCACACTCGAAAAATCTGAATTAGTCGACTTTGGGGCCCAAAAGCATCAGATTAACGGCCGATACGACGCCATCTTTCGACGCCATCGTATTGGCGTCTGCTGGGCGAAGGCGATGCGAGCCGTCCGCTGATTGGACAGTCGAGTGGTGTCAATAAATAATGGGCCGTGCTTACTGCTTACTGATATTGATCTGAAACTTGCAAATGGGCATGTATTGCAAAGCAATTTTCCTTCTTATATTGTCCAAGTCTAAAATACACACCCACACACACACATAAATCAGCTGATCGTCAAATCTGCATTCCCTACAACCAGTGATTACAGGTTTAAAAATGATTTTTTGATGTATTGACTCAACGATGTAAATAGGAAAGCATTAATTTAATTATTTCCTTCTTATTCTGTAAAAGCGGCCTCGACGGTATAGTGTGCGATTGCCCAAAGCAGGTTCTTATTTTGACAATCGTTAGTCGTACAATAAATACTTACAGAATATTAAATGAAAAAAAATGTTTCTTTCTTGAATATTTTAAAGCATTTTGTTTTTCATTCCACATGGTGTGTTTCTTCCCTCCCTCTGTGGACAACCAAGTGCCGGCTTCCGGTGGTAGTATAATCCTCTGTAGCAGTGTAGGGTTTTATGAGCCAATGATTATGGTGCGGCGCATGTCGAGTCACAGCAGGATTTTATGAAACGCCATTTGAAGTTGTGAAAAAGGTCAGAGTACCTGCTAACATGTCAAGCTACAGCAGGGCGGCGCAGGTCAGTTATAGTTAATCAACGGATCAATGAGAATGTCCTTTACTGTACGTACTGTACTTTACCACATCAGTTAGAAACGCTGCCGCAGGAGATCTCCGATGGTCTTTACTTTAGCTTCTGTTTTGGATTCAGTTCCCGCCTCCTGATACTTCGCAGGTGTGACGTCGCATCAGAGGACTTAAGCCAGCTGTCTCATCTGATTGGACAGTCAAAGGCGACAGCAAGCCGTCCACTGAGTGGACAATCCAGAGCATGCATTTGTGCCGGTGTCGGCGATCGTTGTTCATATACGCACTCTTCATTCTCATCTTTCTTCCTAACTCTTACTCGGACAAGCAAATCCCCTATGCCATCCATAATGGTACACTCTATCCATACACCACATCCTCCCTTCCGTGGATGTTCCACGGGTTTCGGCTAGTTTATATAATAATACCGTAAGGACTCGACTTTGTTATCCCTTTTATGCCGCACCCAGTGACCCGATGCCCACGGCACTAATGCATTTTCCATCTACGAACTGCGCTCTTTGTTTATCACGTACAGCCATACTCGAAAAATCTGAATTCGCCGACTTTGGGACCCAAAAGCATCCGATTATCGGCCGATATGACGCCATCTTACGACACCATCATATTGGCGTCTGCTGGGCGAAGGCGATGCGAGCCGTCCGCTGATTGGACAGTCGAGTGGTGTGATGGGTGGTGTGAACCAAATGGTCTTTTTATTCCCTTGAACATTTTAAATTAGGATATATAAGGAAACGTCTTTATCGTCATTTTAATAAAGTTAAATGGAGTGACGTTGCGATACTCGGGGTGCATTGCATAAATCCTCATAACTCAGAGAGGTGTAGCAGGTGGCGAGACGTAAGGAAGCTTTTTTATTCCCTTGAACATTTAAAATTAGGATATATAAGGAAACGTCTTTATCGTCATTTTAATAAAGTTAAATGGAGTGACGTTGCGATACTCGGGGTGCGTTGCATAAATCCTCGTAACTCAGAGAGGTGTAGCAGGTGGCGAGACGTAAGGAAGCTTAAAGATAACGAGCTGAAAACAGACGAACGATATCCCTTCCGTGGATGTTCCACGGGTTTCACATCTTTATCGTCATTTTAATAAAGTTAAATGGAGTGACGTTGCGATCAGTGAGTTGTACTTGTATACGAAGAGATAAAAGGATGGCATTGACTTCGAGACGGTACGTGATAGTTGGCTGCGGCTGGCTGATGCCACGTTTTTTTTTTTCTAAGTGCCATGGATGCTGATGGACATAATAAAGGTATCGGCTGATCTCTCATCGTAATATTACCCGATGGAAATGAACTGTTTCTTTGTTTGTCATTTCCTGTGCAATAATGTCAAATTGATAAGTCAGACATCCTTTTCTATGGACAGCTGCTCTCCTTTTCGATGGCATCGTCTATTGATATGCATGTTCTTCTTTCATATAATTTTACACATTCACAATCAGTATTTCAACTCTTGCAGACATTGGAAAGGAAGTTGACTCACAGGCCAACTCTCTGGCTCAATCACAGGCCGACGCACAGGCGATGTAATTGTGAGTAGCATTTTTGCACAAGTGAAAATTGATCTTTCTTCCTAACTCTTACTCGGACAAGCAAATCCCCTATGCCATCCATAATGGTACACTCTATCCATACACCACATCCTCCCTTCCGTGGATGTTCCACGGGTTTCGGCTAGTCTATATAATAATAGCGTAAGGACTCGAATTTGTTATCCCTTTTACGCCACACCCAGTGACACGATGCCCACGGCACTAATGGATTTACGATCTACGAACCGCACTCTTTGTTTATCACGTACAGCCATACTCGAAAAATCTGAAGTAGCCGACGTTGGGGCCCAAAAGCATCCGATTAACTGCCGATACGACACCATCTTACGACGCCATCGTATTGGCGTCTGCTGGGCGAAGGCGAAGCAAGCCGTCCGCTGATTGGACAGGCAAAGGCGAAAGCAAGCCGTCCACTGAGTGGACAATCCAGAGCATGCATTTGTGCCGGTGTCGGCGATCGTTGTTCATATACGCACTCTTCATTCTCATCTTTCTTCCTAACTCTTACTCGGACAAGCAAATCCCCTATGCCATCCATAATGGTACACTCTATCCATACACCACATCCTCCCTTCCGTGGATGTTCCACGGGTTTCGGCTAGTTATGATGAATCTTCATTATGATGAAGCCCCAACAAGGGTGAAACCAGGTCGGTAACTGTGAGTTTTGTATGCACTTGTGATAGTATCTGAACTAAGATCTAAATTACGCACTGTCAGATGGCTCTTCGAGTTTGGCAGGCAAGGCGAACGTACGTGGCGGTGACGTCACAGCGTGCACTCATTAGCTTGGAGAACTGAAATTATAGTTTGATTGGTTACTCCCGACCGCATCCAGGCGACTCCATATAATGAGTGGATACCAGAGGTAATGTACTGTGTGGCAGTCGGTGCTTGTTGCTACCATTAAGGTACAGCGATAGCTGTATGGGATACCTTAATGGCGGTTCACCACTGATTGTATGGTGTCGCATAATGACTGTTTTATAACCTAAAGGTTTTCAGATTCACAAGTGTATGCAGGACTCAATGCGTTGCCTTGATGAAGCCCCAACAAGGGTGAAACCAGGTCGGTAACTGTAAATTTTGTATGCGCTTGTGATAGTATCTGAACTAAGATCTAAATTATTACACACTGTAAAATGGCTCTTCCGGTTCTTGGCAGACGTCACAGACAAAGGCGTACGTACGTGGCGGTGACGTCACAGCGTGCGCTCATTCGGTTGGAGAACTGAAATTACAGTTTGATATATACAGTCCCTGGTGTTGGGCTAGCGGCTAGGGTGCCGGTTTAGGATCCTAGGATCCTGGGTTCGAATCTCGGTCGATCGCCGAATTAATGCCAGGGGGGTTGACTCAGCCTGTCATCCTTCCGAGGTCGGCTAATTGAGTACCAGTTCACTGGTAATTCCCTGTTTGTCGTTGAAGGCGGCAAAAAGGGTTGGCGTCAGGAAGGGCATCCGGCCGTAAAACATTCCTTCAAAAAGGGGACCAAAAAACAACAACTACCACGGTCCCTGAAAAGGCCAACCCCCGCTTTGCGGGGAAAAATGGCCTCTAAACGGTGGGGTTTTTTTTATATACAGTCACGTGAAAAAGTAAGTACACCCCATGTAAAGTTTTGACTTTTTCAACATATTTCAACATACAGCTATTTGATCTTCATTTCAACAATATTGATAGATAAAGGTGATATAATATAACAAATATCATGAAACATTTACATTTTGTAGTCCATTGTATAATTTAAATAAACATAAATGCAAATTTTGCATGTGGAAAAAGTAAGTACACCCCTACATTTATCACGACTTCAAATACCTCAAATTTGAATCAGGTGCACCAGCTCAGGTGCAAATGATTAGAACATCGTTGGAGAGGATCTTGGAGGAACCTGTCTTATTTAAACCTCAGACATTTAGTTTGGTTTGCTTTTTGTTTTTGAAGTGTGCGGCATCACCATGTCGAGATCAAAAGAGCTCTCTGAGGCCTTCAGAAAGACGGTTATAGATGCCTACGAGTCTGGGAAGGGATTTAAAATATCTCCAAACAATTTGAAATCAATCATTCGACTGTCCGGAAGATCATCTACAAGTGGAGAAGATTCCAAACAACTGCCAACTTCTTCAGGCCAGGCCGCCCCAGCAAGTTCAGCCCGAGAGCAGACCGCAAGATGCTGAAAGAAGTCTCTAAGAACCCCAGAATGTCATCATGGGACCTACAGGTAGCTCTTGCCACTGTTGATGTCAAAGTGCACGAGTCTACCATTAGAAAGAGGCTGCACAAATTTGATCTACATGGGAGATGAGCCAGGAGAAAAACTTTGCTGTCCAGAAAGAACATCAGGGCAAGACTAAAGTTTGCCAATGAACACCGAGGCAGAGACCAGCACTTCTGGAACAATGTGCTCTGCACAGATGAGTCAAAGGTAGAGCTATTTGGCCACAGTACCAGAAGACATGTTTGGCAAAAACCAAAGACAGCATTTGACCACAAGAACCTGATATCAACTGTAAAGCATGGTGGTGGAAATATTATGGTTTGGGGCAGCTTTGCTGCATCAGGGCCTGGGCAGATCACCATAATCGAATCCACGATGAATTCTTCATTGTACCAGAGGGTGCTTGAGGATAATGTGAGGCCATCTGTCGGAAAGTTGAAGCTCAACCGAAGGTGGACCTTACAACATGACAATGACCCTAAACATACCAGTAAATCCACCAAGGAATGGCTGAAAAGAAAGAAATGGAGGGTTCTGGAATGGCCAAGTCAAAGCCCGGATCTAAATCCCAACGAGATGTTGTGGGGGGATTTGAAACGATCTGTGCATGCAAGAAACCCCTCAAACATCGCACAGCTGAAAGAATTCTGCATGGAGGAGTGGGCAAAAATTTCACCCAGTCGATGTCAGAGACTGGTAGACAGTTATAAGAAATGCCTACTTGAGGTTCTTTCTGCCAAAGGGGGCAATACCACCTATATTAGAGCGAAGGGTGTACTTACTTTTTCCACATGCGAAATTTGCATTTATGTTTATTTAAATTACTAGGACGTGCCCGTACGTGGGTGCCCGTTCCTTGCCAAAAAAAAAAAAAAAATGTCTTCGCCCATGCATGCATGGGCGTGCCCATGGGCCCATGTGCGTGCCCGTAAGTGCGTGATGTGACCGTACAATGAATGTATCGTCCCGACGCCGCAGCTCGGATGGCGCTGCAGTTAATCGGGCCTGTATCGGCAGAGTTATTATAAACGTGTACTACAATCGATCGTACCTTACAACAATCAACACAGATTGCAACGTCAAATAAATGAATACGCTCTCAAATGTGCCGTCCGAGGCAGCGTCTGCTCGCCACGTTCAGCATCAGTACGTCGTCACTATGACTATCCGTAAGTCCGGAAGTGACGTCCTCATTTGACTGTCCGGAAGGTCGCATATCGCAGTTACGATGAATCGCAAATTAGTTTTAATTAGTTTTAAAACATAGTTTAACGCCAACATAGCGCCAACATAGTTTGCCAACGTGAAATAAATGAATACGCTCTCAAATGTGCCGTCCGAGGCAGAGTCTGTTCGCCACGTTCGGCACACGTGATAGCTCGCTGCTCTCTGATTGGTTGAATCGTTTTTTGGACATAGCTCGGTAACTACTTCTCCGATTAATATGAAACCTTGAAAAGGCACATCCTCAGGTCCCCAGCAATATATCTGGCAAGTTTCAATTAGATCGGACCCGTGGTTGTCGAGAAACAGCGGTCACAGACAAACACACACACACACACACACACACACACACACAGACACACACACAGAGATTACTGGAATTATAGATAGATACAATGGGCTACAAAATGTAAATGTTTCATGATATTTGTTCTATTATATCACCTTTATCTATCAATATTGTTGAAATGAAGATCAAATAGCTGTATGTTGAAATATGTTGAAAAAGTCCAAACTTTACATGGGGTATACTTACTTTTTCACGTGACTGTGTGGATATATATTTCGCTTATATATATACTGTGTATATATATATATATATATATACAGACTTGGCATTTAATATGGAATTTTTTTTTTGTGGGGGTGAACTTACTTTTCAAGATGACTTAGAACCAAAAGTTCATTAGAATTATGTTGAAATTATTCTAGATTTTGTTAATGTGACATTTAAAAGAAACAAAAACCACATTTGACATTTTGAAGTAAATAAATTGATCCTTGAAAGTGATATCGAACTCAATTCACGGACAGTACTGTGTTAAACTTCTGTACGTTTTCCAAAAGTATCTCTTTATTTTGCACATTAGCCAAATTTTTTTTCAACAAAAACAAAAGTTAAATTATGACTGGGATTACGGACAGTAAAATTACAGTTCAGTACTTCGTGTAACCCCCACGAGCATTCAGGAGAGCACGTACACGTTGAGGCATGCTGTTCACGAGATTTGCCAAGGTTTGGACAGGAATCGCTTGCCATGCAGTGAAAATAGCCTGCTGCAATTCACGCACAGAAGTCGGCTGCTGGTCCAAGTTGTTGATTTAACGTGTTAATTCTGCCCACAAGTTCTCTATCGGATTCATATCCGGGGACATGGCAGGCCACTCCATATGCTCGACACCACGGTCAGCAAGAAAATGTTGGATCATGCGAGCACGATGAGGCCATGCATTGTCATCTTGGAAGACAAAGTTTCCTCGAAAGGCTTCACGAGCAAATGGAAGCAATGTTTCTTCCAGAATGGCCCTGTACTTGAACTGGTTCAGGTTTCCATTCAGAACAACCAGGTCAGTTTTGCCCCTGCATGAAAAGCAGCCCAAACGGTCACCCCACGACCTCCAGCTTGGACTCTTGGCACAATACAATCTTCGTTGTAGGCTTCATGCACTTGCCTGCACACTCGGTTGTGGCCATCTTGACGATAGGCCAGAAATCTAGACTCATCAACGAAGGTCACATGATTCCAGTGTCCTGGCTGCCATTGACGGTGCTCTCTGGCCCACTGCAATCGACGCTGGTGGTGTTGTCTGGTCAGGCGTGGCTTTCTCAGGGGACGCCTGGTACGATAGCCTGCTTGAACCAGTCGTTGGTTGACTAGCCTTCTGGATACAGGCACATTTGTCAGTTGCTGCCACTCAGCCCGAAGCCGATTAGCTGACTTGGTACGGCTATTGCAGACTAACCGGTGCAGCTGGCGATCATCTCTCCTTGTGGTTCTGCGGGGATGTCCTGGCCTCAGTAGTGGAGTAGGGACACCCCTCTGAGCATTTCGTTTCAGGATCTTTGACACCTGACCTTGAGTGATGCCATACTGCCGAGAAATAGCACGCTGTTTCATGCCAGAATTTCGTAAAGCCACCACTCCATGACAAACAGCATTGTCGAGTTGACGGACCATCTCCAGAGGAAGCGGCAATAACTTTTGTAGACATGCAGCAGTTGTTTTCCACTAATACAGAACGCAACAACCCTTATATACACGATTGTGAAGCCAATCGTCAAATGTACCTGTCCTTCCATTTTGTCATGCCACCTGTGATAATATCCTGTTATTGACTTCTTGCTGCGAAAGACAATCAGTGACATGGTTCTTTTAACAAAGAAATCACCGAAGCGTAAAATAAGCTCACCAGATTGATATACTGAGTTCAGAAAGTAAACCCAAGTCAAGAAAAAAAAAATATTCCATATTAAATGCGAAGTCTGTATATATATATATATATATATATATATAAATATATATATATATATATATATATATATATATATATATATATATATATATATATATTGTAACGATTTTGAGAAGTGTGTAACGAATTTGAGAAGTGTAACGGTTTTGGAGGAAGTGTAACGAATGTGGAAACGTTACAATGTGAACGTTACAAAAGTATGGTAACATCCTCGTAATGTAAATAATGGTCGCAGCCGTCGGCCTAGTTAATTCCATGAAACTTACACGCAGGTCACGATATATCTTTTAAATAGTGTATTTCCTTATTCCATGTAGACTAAGTATGTGTTTCCCACTAGATTGACTTTGCATTGTATCAAACAAAATAAGCGTAGGCCCTTCCAATTTCCCCAAAACCTCCCTTCCAATTGCCTTCCGCATTTTGGGCGGTTTTCTTCAAACCACCATTGGCCACGAGGTAGGGTTGGAGAAGAAAGGCGTGTCTCCACCTCGTCATAAGAGGGAAGGAGTGAACCAGCCCTAACAGCCAATCAACACCGCGGTGAGCGACCCGGTAGGCGTGCCCTCGGAGCCGGCGGCTTGATTTCGCCCGAGGTGATAAAAGCGACTGTAAGGGACTGCTTTACGAGAGGCCTTGGGAGATGACCCTGGGAGATGAGCAAAGAGGCTGCAAGAAGAGGAGCGGGGAGATGCGAAACGCTCCAAGCCAAAGAGGAGAGGTACTCGGCAAGGAAACCAGCTTTGGAGAGACGCGCTGAAAGGAGGGAGACGGCTCCGCCCCAAGAAGAGGAGCAGGTGTGCCGAACCAGCGCGTGACGTCTACCGCAGCGGATACACGACGGAGGGTTTCCCGCCAAAACCGCGAGGAATTGCGAGCTGCGGCCTCCCGACTTTGCCTCCCTCTCAAGCAATCCACCTCAAGCCCTACCTGCCTGCATTATCCCCTGTGTAAGTGTGAACGTCCTGTCCTGCTCGTTGTCTTGGGGCTAAGTAAAAATGAATAGTGTAAGTTAACGATTCGCTGTGTTACTGCTTCTTCCATCCATTGCTTGTGTGTGTATAATAAATCTGTTCTTCCTCCGTATTCTTCTTCTTCTTCTTTTTCATTCTCTTTCGGTCGCTTTAGAGATTTCCCGATTGAATATCTGTGGGGCGATCTGGTCAACGTCGGGTGGAATCGGGTTTTAATCGGGGAGTAACTGTTCGGACGCGGTTAAATACACCACCGCTCGGTCAATATAACATCTAAAGCCGCGTCTGTAACAATATATATATATACATATACATATACATATATATATATATATACATATATATATATATATATATATATATATATATATATATATATATATATATATATATATATATATATATACATACATACATACATACATACATACATATATATATATATATATCTATCTATATATATATATATATATATATATATATATATATATATATATATACATATATGTGCGAAATGTCCGTTTGTTACTTGCAAAATCGAAGATTTTTCAAGTATATTGATCGGTTGCGTTTGTGGTTCTGTCTGTCTGTTTGTCTGTTTGTTTGTCACCGGCCTGCAGGTCACAATTCGAAACCGATCGTCACGAAACTTCACCAAGTTGTATATGTCGTCCCAATTGAGAAGCCTATTGTTTTGGGGGTCAAAAGGTCAAAAGGTCAACATAGGCCAACGGTCACCAACTTTCCCAAATTTCTAAAATCCTCAATTTTCATCCGATTGACTTGAAATTTGAAGAGGACTTGCATATCTGGTCAATGAATTCAACCACCAAGTATATTTGAGGTCAACATAGGCCAAAAGGTAAACATAGGCCAAATTTCTAAAATCACCAATTTTCATTTGATTGACTTGAAATTCGAAGAGAATTTACATATATGGTCACTGAATTCAACCACCAACTATTTTTGAGGTCAACATAGGCCAAGTTTTTTTAAATCCTCAATTTTCATCCGATTGACTTGAAAATGAACATTTGCACATTGAGTCACTAAATAGGGAAACTAACTATTTTTGAGGTCAAAAGGTCAAAGGTCAACTCAAGGTCACCCTTACAAAATCATCATTTTTCATCTGAAAAATCGTCACTTTTCTTCCGAGCATATCTGGAAACGAGCTTTGATCAAGATTGTCATTTTTAATCTTGAAGAAATGGACAATTTGCTGTATCAATGGAATTTTTTTTCTTGGGGGTGGGGGCGGATTTTGCAAGTATCGTGCTCTGCATGACGTCTTCTTGTTTTTGAACCTGCTCCTCTGAGCTCCCAAGGTTAATCGCCACAAAACTTTCGAGGATAACATATTTTACCACCCTAAGCTTGGTGTTGGCTTAGCGGTTAGGGTGCCGGCTTGGGATCCTAGGATCCTGTGTTCGAATCCCAGTCGATCACTGAGTTAACGTCAGGGGGGTTGACTCAGCCTGTCATCCTTCCGAGGTCGGCAAATTGAGTACCACCTCACTGGTAATTCCCTGTGTGTCGCAAGAGGCTTGGAGCTTTGAGGCAAGAGGCAAGAGGTTGGCGACTAACAGGGTTGGCGACTAACAGGGTTGGTGACTAACAGTGTTGGTGACTAACAGTGTTGATGACAGGAAGGGCATCCGGCTGTAAAACATTGCTTCAAAAAGGGGACCACGGTGCCCGAAAAAGGCCAACCCCTGCTCTGTGGGGGAAAATGGCCTCTAAAGGTGGTTCATCTTTTACCACCCTGCACCTAAATAGGGGTTTAAAACAGTTATTTTCTCACAATTCATAATTTATAGACATCCGAGCTACCACATGCAGCCATGATCTCCAAGGGATGATCCACATATACAATGCTTTATAAAAAGCCCAATTTTTATTGGATTTCAACAATGGATACCAATATAATTAGTGAGATTGTGACCACCGATCGTCAAATATGTTATCAGATGTGAAAATCAACTCTTAACTAGAACTGCCACTTTACAACTGCTGGCAGTGATGACCGGTTTCCTCCGCCTTCCTGCTTTCATACAACCCCGCTTTTGATACAACCCCACTTGGATACAACCCCGCTTGGATACAACCCCGCTTGGACACAACCCCGCTTGGACACAACCCCGCTTTTGATACAACCCCGCTTTTGATACAACCCCGCTTTTGATACAACCCCGCTTGGATACAACCCCGCTTGGATACAACCCCGCTTTTGATACAACCCCGCTTGGATGCAACCCCGCTTTTGATACAACCCCGCTTGGATACAACCCCGCTTGTATACAACCCCGCTTGGATACAACCCCGCTTTTGATGCAACCCCGCTTGGATACAACCCCGCTTTTGATACAACCCCGCTTGGATACAACCCCGCTTGGATACAACCCCGCTTTTGATACAACCCCGCTTGGATACAACCCCGCTTTTGATACAACCCCGCTTGGATACAACCCCGCTTGGATACAACCCCGCTTGGATACAACCCCGCTTTTGATACAACCCCGCTTGAATACAACCCCGCTTTTGATACAACCCCGCTTGGATACAACCCCGCTTGGATACAACCCCGCTTTTGATACAACCCCGCTTGGATACAACCCCGCTTTTGATACAACCCCGCTTGGATACAACCCCGCTTGGATACAACCCCGCTTTTGATAGAACCCCGCTTGGCTACAACCCCGCTTGGATACAACCCCGCTTGGATACAACCCCGCTTGGATACAACCCCGCTAAGGCGTTACCATGATCGGTAAGTTCGGAAAAGGAATCACGTGACCTCTGAAATTCACTCATTATTCAAAAACCGAAAATAGTACAAAGACAACCTATACATAGATTTAAAGGGAATTTTACTGCTCATCTAACAACATAACTCTCAAGGGTGAAAAAATAGTTCGTACAAAAAATGACCCACGTGACACCATCTACAAACCGCCACATGCCAACTGGTGAACCCTCCAACAATTACATCACAACAAGGCGAGTTGTTGTTTTGCTCTTTGTTTGTGATCATACTGCTTTGAGCTACCAAGGTTAATCACAACGAAACTTTAACCACGATGTACCTTAATAGGGGGTTTATACCGTGATGAGGTCATTTGGCCCGTTATTGCTGAGTTGCACTCACGAGTAATTTAATTACTAACCCGAGGTAATTTCTTTACTACAGCTTCACTCCTTTACATCCTTTAGACCCTTTACACAACTTAGATCCCTTAGCCTTCGACTCTTTACACCCCTTAGACCCTATAACCCACTTAGACCCCTTAAACCCCTTTTGACCCTATACACCCCTTAGACCCGTTTTGACCCTTTACATCCCTTAGATCCTTTTGACCCTTTATACTCCTTTGATCCATGTGGACCCTTTACACCTCTTAGATCCCTTTTGACCGTTTACACCCCTTAGACACCTTTAGATCCCTTAAACTCTCTACACCTCTTGGACCATTACACCCTTTAGACCCCTTCATACCCATTTCGACCCTTTTGAGACATATACACCTTTTTCGACACTTTTAAGACCTATGGACTATTTAAGACACTTTGGACAACTTAAGACGATTTGGAAACTTTGTCCCCTTTTTCTCTTTCATCCATAGACACCTTTAGACCCCATTTGGCCCTTTTAAGAGCCTCGATTCTTTAAACACTTCAGTCCCCTTTATGACCCTAAAAAAAACACTTTTGACCCCTTAGAAAATTCGAAAACATTTCCTCCCAAAATCGGTTTTGATGAACTTTTCTGTGCAATATTTGCGTCACATCACAAGTTGCAATGACGAATTTAAACAGATATCTCAAAGCGAAACTGATAGCATTCAATTGACATCAACTCTCAACCGTGCACCGTGGGGTGGATGGAAAAAATAACAACGTGGATTATTAAAATGTACAAATTGCTGAATTTAGTGTTGAAAAAGGGAAATGCGATAATTTGCAATTCTCATAACTATAAGATTCAAAGTCGTGAAGCGAATACTGTAATTGGGTCTGTTGTTTATACATCAAGGATGAAGGCCTCCATGTGGTCGTGCTCATCTACTTTTCACCATTTTATAATTTTTGCACTGCATGTATTTCAAATTTGCAAATTATACTTTTACCTTTACAATCAGCAGCCAGATAGGCTGACTGCATACAAAATGAAATGAATGAATTTGACTGGGTTTCAAATACAAATATGGCCAGCTGGTTGTACCATCACTGAGGCCTGTGCCGTTGTTGCAGTAACCTCGCAAATGAGGACAGGAGTTTAGAATTTGGCCAATCTTGGAGAGAATCGGATACCCTTTGCATATGCTGTACTACATTAGCAGTGGTACTTTTATAAAATGTGGCCAATAATATTTCATCAATGCCAAACAGTTAAATGATCTGTGCAGCTGTTGTGTCATTATAGACAAAGATGGAGGAGATGTGAGAGCGAGAGTAGAATTACCTTACTGTGATGACCATAGTATGTCCTTGGTCCTGAAACCTAAGCCAAAGCCTAAGCTTATGAGTTGGTAATTGGCTTTCAACACCGAGAGGAAATCTCCCAAGGGTGGCTATGCACAAATTGAGACAAATAATGTGCCTCGGTCATTTTCTAAAAATCTCCTAACGGGGAAAACTTTGCAACCAGTAGTTGAATACTTAGCACAAAGGTCACTAACACCAGCAGCTGGTAAAATATCTGCAAATTTTCTCACTTTTAAATGTCTATATAGTTTACTCAGGTATTTTTAAATTGTTCCACAACATGCAACAACTAACCACTTGTTGCAGAGGAAACTGTTTATTGCAATACTAGAGGAGTAGGTCATTGTGGATCATCACTCGAGCCAAAATCCAAATTCCTTCCTGGTAACTGCATCAGCAGAAAACAAGTCTCAGTGATGACTTAATCAGCACAATTAATTTCAAATTACATTTCAGACAAATATGCATTTGTTCAATCTATAGTCTAATATACTATAAAGCCTGGTGTTGGCTTAGCGGTTAGGGTACCGGCTTGGGATCCTAGGATCCTGGGTTCGAATCCCGGTCGATCGCTGAATTAACGCCAGGGGGGTTGACTCAGCCTGTCATCCTTCCGAGGTCGGCAAATTGAGTACCAGTTCACTGGTAATTCCCTGTGTGTCGCAAGAGGCGACTAACAGGGTTGGCGGCAGGAAGGGCATCCGGCCGTAAAACATTGCTTCAAAAAGGGGACCACGGTGCCCGAAAAAGGCCAACCCCTGCTCTGTGGGGAAAAATGGCCTCTAAAGGCAGTTCTATAGACGTGTATACTATATTGCTGCATATACACCATATCTAGCTTAGCATGGGGCTAATACGGTTCATTTATTTAGAGCTCATGGAAGAGCAGAACCAGACGCACTTGAAGAAGTTCAGGATTGGGAAGGAGCAAAATGCGTAAAACGGTGTTTTCATATACATACATGATTATAGTTTCATAAACTCCTATTTGGAGAATACGTGGGAGTGCAGTCCGAAAGAATAGTAGGCCTCAGGTTTAATATTCAGCATTGTCACATTGTTGCCATTTAACCATTTTGAAATTTTGGAGAGAAATTTGCACCCCTTCCCAAATCCGCCACTCCCCGCCATCCGCCACCAGCAGCCTCTGGTGACTTAGAACAGAACAGATGTAAACAGAAAATGATCAAAGGAAAAACAGTGAGACAACAAAAAATGGATGCTACGCACAGTACAAGGAGAGGAAATTGTAGGAGTCACACGTGTGAGAGACTGTAAGGTGGGAACAGAGTCTCAAGGACTGTAGTAGAGCTCAGTTGTGAAAATGGAAGAGACTAAGGGGTTTTCATATTCTGTAGGGAAGAACTCGTGACAACAGACTCGGGAAGACATATCTACAGAAGAGAATAGAGGGGTATGAAGAATGGGGGTGTGCATCAAATTTAGACTTGGAGGGTGACATGGAAACGGTTTCTGGTTGAACATGTGCGACTTTGAGGGGCAGGAGCTGAGAAGTGAGGTGAAAGTTTAGGAGGAACAAGACCAGAATATAACCGTTAAACGGTAAGGGCCCCAACCTGCTTAACAATGAGAAAGAAGCAACCCTGAGACTCAGCTTCTTCACATGAGATTCTACGACAGTGGGCCTTAGAATCAATTGCATCAAGATGGGCAAGATGGGAAACAGCAGCAGCAGTCTGGGGATCAATATTCCATGACATTCCGGATGAAGGCCTTTGTCCAGTTAGAAGCTGAAGATGGCAGACGAAGGACGTGGCCCTGCGGAGAATTCCGAAGCAGCAGCCATCTTGTGGACGCTGGCTTAAGAGATATGATCTGCCACACTATCAGGTATATAGTAACCCGATAGTGCGGCTCAGGAGCTTGAGACTGTGCCTCTCCCAGAGACCGACTATATGAATAAATTGGGGGTATTTGCTTGCTGACCCTTATGGAGGGCGTAAAAAGAGAAAATATGGGTCCTTCTTGCACTCGAAGATATGTTCTAGGTAGATTGCCAGTTGCTTATTTTCATCACATCGGCAAAGTAGGATACTACCTGAAGCCAGCCACTGTGCGAAGGCTGTGGAACTATCCTACATAAAGATTTCAATAAGCAATTGGAAAGAAAGGCCTTTACCATCGGTCTTTGTTATTCCAATATTCTTTTCTGTTGAACCATTTCATTATCACCGAGTGAACATTTTGGCAGCAAAGGTAAACATGCTCCATAAGGATCTTTCCTCGAATGCGCAGCTTCACAGCACCACCCACATATATAGGGAACTCCGAAATAAAAAATAAAAAGACAATGCAAATGGAAGTATCAGTAACGAATGAATTTGGTCCAAATGTATCAGAAGGAACTAAAGTGGTCAAACAAAGAGATCTCAAGGTTGACATGAAGAGAAGTTGGAAACTGAAGAAAATAGACCTCAGAGCAGTAATAGTTGGGACGACTGCAGTGAAGAAAAAATCCAAAGGGAATATTTGAAAAAGATACCGGGAAAAAAGCAACAAATGACCTGCGTCTGGAAGCTTTGGAGGTGGTTCGGTGACAATCCCTAAAAGATCCTTTTGAATAAAGAAGCTATAATTATAGGACACCTGACAATGCGCCAATGCTTAAAGCTTGAAAACAGCGCAGCGCAGTCCTCCAAGAGCAAATCTCAAAAATAAAGACGGATACTTTGTGCCATGGGAGGGACTTGCTCCGCCTTCTGATACCCATCTGAAGGGATTACAACCAACGAGGGGAATGAAGGGTTCAAACCACCAAGGATTTTCTTCCTTTATACGCTGTACAACGCACACTATTCCTATACGCACAAGAATATACCGCAAGAAAACTTAATGAATCTCGGTATCGGGGAATAAAGTTGCCATCATTAAGCTATTGCAAGTTAAAATCTCTTTCCACATATATCATGGAATGTTTATGGTTTACCCCCAAAATGCAGATGGGAGAACCGGTCTAAGTTGCTCATCCCAGTGCAGAAGAGCATCAACGGATCCCCAGGGTATTTGCAGACAGCACATCATAAGGAGGCGCAGTGATGGTCTTGCGAGAGACTTCGTGCCCACGCTGGAAACCCTCACCGACATTTATACAAGAGGTCCGAGGGAAAAAGTGCTCCAAGAATCAGGGCCACCAGGAGGTACTGCACCAAGATAACAGTTTTTGTCAGATTTGATTTTAATTAAAAAAATTAATACTTCCATCGTTTTCAATGGAGAAACCCTCCCTTCCACTGAGCGATCCTGACACTCTTGGTGCAAAGCATTTTTAAAAACTTCCATTTCTCCATTAAGAGAACCTTCTTTCTCCATGGTGTTGTTTTACAAATGTGGAACGTTTTCAGACAGAAGCACTCCTGAGGATCCCACTTTGAAAAGAAAATCATCATTAGTGCTGTGCAATGAGAAGAATTATTATGGCAGTCCATGAACTTTGCAATACCCCGTTACCATAAATATGACAGAAAATGATCGAGTGGATGGTGGGGAGTTGCCACGACCCACGAGCATCAAAGAAGTGCCCAGCGGCTGGCCGAGCTTAAAGTGCCCTAATCCTAACAAATCCGCAACTGGGGACCGCCAAGGGACCTCCCTCCCCACCCTGCCTCCCAATGTCCCATTCTCCCAACACCACCTTTTCTGCCTGAAATGCAGCCTTGGCTTAGCGGCTCGGGAAACCCTTATCCCCCACGCCCAAGGCTCTGCCTCTCAACCCACAGGCTCTGACACACGCACACACGGTCCTCTGTGCCTCTTGAGACGGCATAATCTCCAGGGCACAGCCAAGGCCACGATCGGCAAACAAGACGCGGCGCGTGAAATGGGACAAGCTCTCCGCTGCCCGGCAGGCAACCCCACGCCGCCAGCGCCCCGTTCACACCGGCATCGGGGCATTGGGCGCTCACGCTTTTGAGAGTGCCGTCAAGATGGGAGCAGACTTAGGCACGATAATCCCACAGCACCTTTAGTATGCAAATCGCAGGCACATTCAAGCACGAGACTCAAAGCACCGGGAGGTTATTTACTTCATATACAAGGGAGGGTATTCCTTTTTTGTTGTTGTGCTGCTAGAGTTAACTGACACTTCAGCCTCGCCTTGAATCAAGCAGCAGGTATCCGATGCGAAGAGCAATACAACTTCCCTATTTACACACTGACTCACTCCAAATCACCACATGCTGCAATGAACAAAATAAGCAACTTCTTCGACCCACGTTGCCAAGCTTAGTGCGTCCGGTTGATGCACCAGAAATTAAAGTTCCATCTAGATTCTTCATTCTACGGTAACACGTCCTTGGGGTGACCGCACACCTCAAAAGTTTCACGGAAATACAAAACTCTTCCCAAGAATGTCAAGATCAAATGTGTGATGCTGGCGCTGGTGTCGATAAGGGAGAGAAGCAAGGTTATCCTTTCTGCTGCGGGTGCCTTTTTTAAATTCTTTTTCTTTCTTTTGTATACAAGATCGAGGCTCGTGTAAGAGCGAATATCAATCCCCCCCCCCCCCCCCCCAAAAAAAAAAACGGACACACAAAACATAGAATAAAGGGAGCAGGAGACAAGATGGGGAGAGAGAGGGAAACACACAAGTACAACAGCAGAGAACAGGGACAACGGAAGATCTGTGGGAGGGAGAGGGCTTGGGGAGGGGGAGAGATATAAAACACATGGACACTGCCAGAACTTCCAGGAAAGAAAGAAGTCAGGATTTCCAAAAAAATATGCAATTTATGCCCTTTATGCAAAGAATCCTTGGTGTTCAGAAATGTCTCAAAGGAATTCCCCCTACATATCCATTTAGAATTAAAAAAAAATTGTCAAAAGTCCAATTATTGCTTTTTGGCCATTGTTGTTTTTAGCACGAATTTCATTAAACTTTCTCAAAAGGAAAAGCTGTTGGAACTTTAATTAATCGTGAGCTTTACTGTGCCCGGCGCTGTTAATGAAAGCAGACGTAATCCACTACGGTATTGCCTCCTGTATTGGATTACATCACAATTGTACACGCTTATTTTCACATTGTCCTGAGAAATTGCTCTTGAATATAGAAATACAACACTTCTCTTAGCTGACAAGATTCTCCAGAACCAAGCTGTCCAAGAAGCAAACACACCACTATTTCTGGGGCTGCAAACTTATCTTGAGGGTATTATTCTAGCCACCCGTCAATGTATAAACACCAAGTGCATTACTTCCCAGGTTTCCATTGAGAATTTTTTTTGCTGTGTAATTCATGCCAACCATCTTCACTCCGATGCTCATCGCATTGGCTTCGAATTGGACCAATGAATCAGGCAGTTAGGGAAGCAGAGGGATGTGTGCAGATCATTCGAAGTACAAGGGTGAAGAATAGGCGACACCATGTAAATTAAGAAATTACGCAAAAGAACAACCGAGGTGAATTTACAATATAATGAAGAGTTTCAAATTATTATCTTTAAAGAAAAAACAAAAACCTCAATCCTCCACTGATGTTGCTGGGAATTTAGCATCAATTCTACACTTGCCAAGTCACACCGGTCACACCGAAACAAATCGACACCGGCCAGTGGAGAGAGAAACGAGTCTTTAACCACGTGACCAAACAGGCACCTTCAAATTATCACATATGACCTACAAAAGGAAGAAGATTTGCTTTAAAATATGAAGAAGAAGAAGAAGAAGATAGGAAGAAGAAGAAGATATGTTTGAAGAAGAAGTTTTAAGAAGATTTGTTGTAAAATATGAAAAAGAAGAAGAAGAAGATATGTTTTAAGATTATGCAGAAGAAGAAGAAGATATGTTTGAAGAAGAAGATAAAAAGGAAGTATTTTATTGAAGTAGACCGCTAAGAAAGAGGGAAGCACGAGACAGGAAGTTAAGAAAAAGTTTTGGCATCGAGTGTGGTTCGTGATTAAGGACGCTGGACTGGCATCCCAAGCGTTTTGCATTTAAAGGCAGCTGAACGAAGCAGCATTAAAGATGTGTATTCTAAGGGAAATGAACATGTTGTTTTAGGATCGGCAATAAAAACAGACATATTCCTAATGTCCATTCGGGAAGGGTAATCTACCTGCACGAAGTACTTTGGTTTACATGTGGTTCCGGTGCACAATTTGCAGATGGCTTTCAAATGCTCCAAGAGAAAAATGGGAATAACATCAACATACTGCCCAAAATAAGGCTGTGCCGCTCATCTCCTCGGCCAAGAAAGACACAATCTGCACCTTTCTGTCGGATTTCCTATCATAGCAAGGCGAGCGGTGTGCAAGCAGTTGCTTTCTTTATAAAGGGCTGCTCGTTTATTTGTGATCATATTAGACTCATTAACAAATCAAATCGAACCCCCTGGTATATGTATGGGGGTAATATATATGGGACTGGTAGGATAAGCCTACCTGTGTACCTTGGGTTCGAATCTTGGCCCAGCTATAAACTGTCATTGTGATGGTTTGGATGCAGGGGAATGCATCTATGAATGCGCCACCAATGAATGCATCAATGGAATACTGCTCTCCCCTCTGGGCTGGTGCTCCTGCCTCACACCTAGCTCGTCTTCACGCTGTTGAAACCAAAGCGTTCAGAATCATTGGAATCTCCCGCGATGAAGCTAACTCCAAGGGCCTCTCACTCACTCACCGCAGGCAGATTGGTGGTCTTTCTGTCTTCTACCGACTCCTCTCCGGCCTTGCCCCCCCCCCCCCCCCCAGCTCTCTCTGGGCTCTGTCCCCCCAATATTACGACAGGTCGCACAAGATCTGCCTGCAACCCTGTTATGGTTAAACTGCCAAAATCTAGGCTCTCTGCTCACCTTCACTCCTTCTTTCCTCTTTTCTCCCACCTCTGGAACAAACTCCCTCACTCTCTTCAATCCCACTCTACCCTCCAGGTCTTTAAAACAGCTGTTCACCACCATCTCTTATCCTCCCCCATCCAAAACCTTGATCTTTACTACCACTGCTAATTCACCCCAGATACACTTTTTTGAAATACCAACTTCTTTCCTGAAAGTGTATGCAGTGTCCAAGTGTTTTATACTTCTCCCAACCCCCCCCCCCCCCCCTCTCTTCCCACGCCTACTCCCCCCAAGCCCTCTCCCTCCCACACATCTCCCGATGTCCCTGCTCTCAAATGTTGTGTTTGTCTGCTGCTTCCTCCTCTCTCCCCATCTTGTCTACCACTCCCCTTATATGTTTTATGTGTGTGTGTGGTTTTTTTTGTGGTAAATGTTAGCTCTTTCACGAGCCTCGATCTTGTATACAAAAAAAACAAAAAAAAAACGTCTCCTAGCATTACGGTGCCTATTGCAAAGAGTAGCCAAGTTATCGCCGGCACCCCCAGCCATATTAGAAATTCCTGCACTCTCAATTGAATATCCTGCATCGGAGTGGTGAGCAATCCAGGATTGTAACCATTTACAAGAACCTTCTTTGGCATAACTGGTGCTCTGTAAAGAGCATGGGCCATTGTGTGTGTGTGTGTGTGTGTGTGTGTGTAGGTCTGTGTGTAGGTGTGTGTGTGTGTGTGTAGGTGTGTGTCGGTGTGTGTAGGTGTGTGTGTGTGTGTGTGTGTGTGTGTGTGTGTGTGTGTGTGTGTGTGTGTGTGTGGGTGTGTGTGTGTGTGTGTGTAGGTGTGTGTGTAGATGTGTGTGTGTAGGTGTGTGTGTGTAGGTGTGTGTGTGTAGGTGTGTGTAGATGTGTGTGTGTGGGGGTGTGTGTATGTGTAGGTGTGTGTGTGTGTGTGTGTGGGTGTGTGTGTGTGTAGGTGTGTGTAGGTGTGTGTGTGTAGGTGTGTGTAGATGTGTGTGTGTGTGTAGGTGTGTGTGTGTAGGTGTGTGTGTGTAGGTGTGTGTAGATGTGTGTGTGTGTGGGTGTGTGTATGTGTAGGTGTGTGTGTGTGTGTGTGTGTAGGTGTGTGTGTGTGTGTGTGTGTGTGTGTGTGTGTGTGTGTGTAGGTGTGTGTAGGTGTGTGTGTGTGTGTGTAGGTGTGTGTGGGTGTGTGTAAGTGTGTGTGTGTAGGTGTGTGTAGATGTGTGTGTGTGTAGGTGTGTGTGTGTAGGTGTGTGTAGATGTGTGTGTGTGTGGGTGTGTGTATGTGTAGGTGTGTGTGTGTGTGTAGGTGTGTGTGTGTGTGTGTAGGTGTAGGTGTGTGTGTGTAGGTGTGTGTAGATGTGTGTGTGTGTGTAGGTGTGTGTGTAGGTGTGTGTGTGTAGGTGTGTGTAGATGTGTGTGTGTGTGGGTGTGTGTATGTGTAGGTGTGTGTGTGTGTGCGTGTAGGTGTGTGTGTGTGTGTGTAGGTGTGTGTGTGTGTGTGTAGGTGTGTGTGGGTGTGTGTAGGTGTGTGTGTGTGTGTAGGTGTGTGTGTGTGTAGGTGTGTGTGTAGATGTGTGTGTGTGTAGGTGTGTGTGTGTAGGTGTGTGTAGATGTGTGTGTGTGTGTGGGTGTGTGTAGGTGTGTGTGTGTGTGTGTGTGTGTGTAGGTGTGTGTGTGTGTGTGTAGGTGTGTGTAGGTGTGTGTGTGTAGGTGTGTGTAGATGTGTGTGTGTGTGTGTTTGTGTAAAGGTAGCTGCACTGCATTCAATTTTTTTATCACGATCTGAAAATGAGTGATCTACTTAGAAACGTACAGAGGGGCTAAAATGGAGAAATTTAAATTGCAAAACAAAGAGAAAGAAACATGATACAAGGCATTAAGGAGGGCTGGGGGGGGGGGTTAGGAATGGGGAGAAAAAGGATAGAATGTTGGGAAGAGATAAAAATAAGTAGAGGGAAGGGTAATGTTGAGAGCCTAAGGGAGGAAAAAGGGGTGGAAGGAGGAAGGGGTGAAAAAGTCTACCTATTGCATACGCAATAAATAGATGTAGTTTTGCCATTTGTTTTTCCAGTAAACACAAATCATAAGCAACTGAAAAAGGTGCTCTGCTTTTTTTCAACGAATCTGCCAATGAGAATTCACTCCGACTCCTCGGCAGTCGGCACCCTCAACACGGAACCGACTCACAGTCACATTTGTAATTAAAATACATCATAAAGTGGATCCAATACAGAATGTTTAACAAAAAGCAATTTGAACAAATGTTAAACTATCTATGGTCTCTGTATAATGTGATTATAAAAATAATTACAAGACTCTTTAAGAGTTTAGGCGATTTATTAGTTGGTGTCTCAACTCTCAAGGATGAAATACGTATCTCAACTTCAACAGCATTTCCGATACTTTACATAGACAGTATACCGGTACAGCTATCCTTGAGTAAAAACCGAATCCCTCGGTTTAAAGGTTCAGACTTACTGGTCGTGCGGACAACAAACCGATGGGAAGAACTGCGGACGGATCCTGACACCATTAACTACACAAAGCAACTTAAAGGAGCCCCACTTCCTTGTCGTCAGCGCCGCCTGGAGGGCCAGCATGGGCATGGATCGAGTGAGATTGGGATTTCAATGTGGATGAGTCACAGCATGGACATGGATCGAGTGAGACTGGGATTTTAATGTGGATGAGTCACAGCATGGACATGGATCGAGTGAGACTGGGATTTTAATGTGGATGAGTCACAGCATGTACATGGATCGAGTGAGATTGGGATTTTAATGTGGATGAGTCACAGAATGGACATGGATCGAGTGAGACTGGGATTTTAATGTGGATGAGTCACAGCATGGACGTGGATCGAGTGAGACTGGGATTTTAATGTGGATGAGTCACAGCATGTACATGGATCGAGTGAGATTGGGATTTTAATGTGGATGAGTCACAGCATGGACGTGGATCGAGTGAGATTGGGATTTTAATGTGGATGAGTCACAGCATGGACATGGATCGAGTGAGATTGGGATTTTAATGTGGATGAGTCACAGCATGGGCATGGATCGAGTGAGATTGGGATTTTAATGTGGATGAGTCACAGCATGGACGTGGATCGAGTGAGATTGGGATTTTAATGTGGATGAGTCACAGCATGGACATGGATCGAGTGAGATTGGGATTTTAATGTGGATGAGTCACAGCATGGACGTGGATCGAGTGAGATTGGGATTTTAATGTGGATGAGTCACAGCATGGACATGGATCGAGTGAGATTGGGATTTTAATGTGGATGAGTCACAGCATGGGCATGGATCGAGTGAGATTGGGATTTTAATGTGGATGAGTCACAGCATGGACGTGGATCGAGTGAGATTGGGATTTTAATGTGGATGAGTCACAGCATGGACATGGATCGAGTGAGATTGGGATTTTAATGTGGATGAGTCACAGCATGGACATGGATCGAGTGAGACTGGGATTTTAATGTGGATGAGTCACAGCATGGACATGGATCGAGTGAGACTGGGATTTTAATGTGGATGAGTCACAGCATGGACATGGATCGAGTGAGACTGGGATTTTAATGTGGATGAGTCACAGCATGGACATGGATCGAGTGAGATTGGGATTTTAATGTGGATGAGTCACAGCATGGACATGGATCGAGTGAGATTGGGATTTTAATGTGGATGACTCACAGCATGGACATGGATCGAGTGAGATTGGGATTTCAATGTGGATGAGTCACAGCATGGACATGGATCGAGTAAGATTGGGATTTTAATGTGGATGAGTCACAGCATGGACATGGATCGAGTGAGACTGGGATTTTAATGTGGATGAGTCACAGCATGGACATGGATCGAGTGAGATTGGGATTTTAATGTGGATGAGTCACAGCATGGACATGGATCGAGTGAGACTGGGATTTTAATGTGGATGAGTCACAGCATGGACATGGATCGAGTGAGATTGGGATTTTAATGTGGATGAGTCACAGCATGGACATGGATCGAGTGAGATTGGGATTTTAATGTTGATGAGTCACAGCATGGACATGGATCGAGTGAGATTGGGATTTTAATGTAGATGAGTCAGCATGGACATGGATCGAGTGAGATTGGGATTTTAATGTGGATGAGTCAGCATGGACATGGATCGAGTGAGATTGGGATTTTAATGTGGATGAGCCAGCATGGACATTGGACATGGATCGAGTGAGATTGGGATTTTAATGTAGATGAGTCACAGCATGGACATGGATCGAGTGAGATTGGGATTTTAATGTAGATGAGTCACAGCATGGACATGGATCGAGTGAGATTGGGATTTTAATGTAGATGAGTCACAGCATGGACATGGATCGAGTGAGATTGGGATTTTAATGTGGATGAGTCAGCATGGACATGGATCGAGTGAGATTGGGATTTTAATGTAGATGAGTCACAGCATGTACATGGATCGAGTGAGATTGGGATTTTAATGTGGATGAGTCACAGCATGGACATGGTTCGAGTGAGATTGGGATTTTAATGTGGATGAGTCACAGCATGGACATGGATCGAGTGAGATTGGGATTTTAATGTAGATGAGTCACAGCATGGACATGGATCGAGTGAGATTGGGATTTTAATGTGGATGAGTCAGCATGGACATGGATCGAGTGAGATTGGGATTTTAATGTGGATGAGTCACAGCATGGACATGGATCGAATGAGATTGGGATTTTAATGTGGATGAGTCACAGCATGGGCATGGATCGAGTGAGATTGGGATTTTAATGTAGATGAGTCAGCATGGACATCGATCGAATGAGATTGGGATTTTAATGTGGATCAGTCAGCATGGACATGGATCGAGTGAGATTGGGATTTTAATGTGGATGAGTCAGCATGGACATGGATCGAATGAGATTGGGATTTTAATGTGGATGAGTCACAGCACGGACATGGATCGAATGAGATTGGGATTTTAATGTGGATGAGTCAGCATGGACATGGATTGAGTGAGATTGGGATTTTAATGTAGATGAGTCACAGCATGGACATGGATCGAGTGAGATTGGGATTTAAATGTAGATGAGTCACAGCATGGACATGCATCGAGTGAGATTGGGATTTTAATGTAGATGAGTCACAGCATGGACATGGATCGAGTGAGATTGGGATTTTAATGTGGTTGAGTCAGCATGGACATGGATCGAGTGAGATTGGGATTTTAATGTAGATGAGTCACAGCATGGACATGGATCGAGTGAGATTGGGATTTTAATGTGGTTGAGTCAGCATGGACATGGATCAAGTGAGACTGGGATTTTAATGTGGATGAGTCACAGCATGGACATGGACCGAGCGATATTGGGATTTAAATGTGGATGAGTCACAGCATGGACATGGATCGGGTGAGATTGGGATTTAAATGTGGATGAGTCACAGCAAGGACAGGGATCGAATGACATTGGGATTTTAATGTGGATGAGTCACAGCATGGACATGGATCGAGTGAGACTGGGATTTTAATGTGGATGAGTCACAGCATGTACATGGATCGAGCGACATTGGGATTTTAATGTGGATGAGTCACAGCATGGACATGGACCGAGCGATATTGGGATTTTAATGTGGATGAGTCACAGCATGGACATGGACCGAGCGATATTGGGATTTAAATGTGGATGAGTCACAGCATGGACATGGATCGGGTGAGATTGGGATTTAAATGTGGATGAGTCACAGCAAGGACAGGGATCGAATGACATTGGGATTTTAATGTGGATGAGTCACAGCATGGACATGGATCGAGTGAGACTGGGATTTTAATGTGGATGAGTCACAGCATGTACATGGATCGAGCGACATTGGGATTTTAATGTGGATGAGTCACAGCATGGACTTGGATCGAGCGATATTGGGATTTTAATGTGGATGAGTCACAGTATGGACATGGATCGAGCATCATTGGGATTTTTATGTGGATGTCACACTTCCGCAAACTTTACTTTACTAATTTACAATCTATATCGTACTACAAGAGAGACGTTGTGTGTGTGTGTGTGTGTGTGTGTGTGTGTGTGTGTGTGTGTGTGTGTGTGTGTTAGTGTGTGTGTGTACGTGTATGTATGTGTGTGTATGTATGTGTGTATGTATGTGTATGTTTGTGGGCCTGTGTCTGTCTGTGTGTATGTGTGTGTCTGTGTGTGTGTCGCCATTTTTCTCAGAGATGGCTGAGTGAATATTCATTCATTCATTTCAGAGGTGCGCCAATGAGTGCCGGGAAGTGTTTAGGGCAAACAACAAAAAATTGAAAATTTTGAAAAAAAAAAACTTAGATTTTTATTTTATTTCATAAAATCGCTCTATAGTGTCTGAGCCTTTGTAACTACGTGACAAGTAATATAGTATCAAATTATCGCAGCTTAGTGTGTGTGTGTGTGTGTGTGTGTGTGTGTGTGTGTGGCTATAATACTGTCGTGCGATTCCCCAGGTGAACAACACAGGGATTACGAATGGCCAAATCAAGCTTTCACTCCGAGGCAACGACGTTATACAGGGTCCGGCTGGGAGGTGTGACGATTTTCTGAAAACTCGTACACAGTTATTTTTAGTCGAATTTCAATTTTTTTTTTTTTAAAGACTACATATATAATGCCATTTAATACACTGTAACAAAGACATTTAAAAAATGTAATTCATGTTTGAATTGGGTATAACAATGCAAGTGGGGGGTCTAGCGCATGCGTGATGGCTGTTGCTTACTCGTTGTTAGGCGCCATTTCAGTAGCCATGGAGCTGTGGACGATTGAACATCGCGTCTTTGTTGTTGAGACGTTTATTCAAACGGGTAGTTTGATGGTGCTTACACAGCGCAGATTTCGTACTCACTTCAATGTTGGTCGACGTGGTGCCGTTCCGTCTCGAAACACAATATTGAAGTGGGTAAAAAACTTCAGGACAACTGGATCTGTGAGGCCGGGAGCAGCTCGGGGAGGTGATCGAACCGTTAGGACCCCGGAAAACATCGAAAGGGTTCGACAAGCTGTGGAGGCCAGCCCTCGTCAGTCAGCGGTACGGCACGCTCGCGCTCTACGGATGTCAGACAGATCAGTTCGTCGAATTTTGCACTTGGACCTTCATTATCACGCGTACAAAATCATGGTGGTTCAAGAACTGCAGCAGAATGATTTCGTACGGCGGTTTACGTTCGCAGAAAGAATGCTGGAACTGCTGAGGGATGCTGCTGTGCTGAGAAATGCTGGAACTTTTCCGCGCGTCTGCAAGAATGCTTGGATAAGAACGGCCGCCATTTAGATGATGTCATTTTTCAAACATGAATTACATTTTTTTAATGTCTTTGTTACAGTGTATTACATGGCATTATATATGTAGTCTTTAAAAAAAAAAAAAATTGAAATTCGACTAAAAATAACTGTGTACGGGTTTTCTGAAAATCGTCACACCTCCCTGACGGACCCTGTATATGCGGGGCAAGAAAGGGGAGGGGAACATGAAGGGTCTAACCTGTTGTTCGCTGGCAGTTCCCGAACCTGCGAAAAATAAACTCAAACAAAACGGGTTTAAAATGTATAAGGAAAATAACAAAAGGATTTATTAAAACGGAATGCCGGTAACAAGAAAAACGCGACGAAAAATAAAGTTCCTATACGGAGCGCTTCCAGAACAGACATGTCAACAGGACTATAACACCATCGGGCAATGCCTGGTACTCAATTTGCACGACCTCGGAAGGATGACAGGATGAGTGTTAACACCCCGTGGTGTTAATTCAGCGATTAGAGACCGGGATTCGAACCCAGGATCCTAAGATCCTCAAGCCAGCACCCCAACCGCTAAGCCAACACCACGCTAATCTGTTATTACTTTGCAATTTTGTTTTTAATACCGAACAGCAATTTTAACAATAATCTTTTTATCCTGTCAACATGAAATTATCCATATTTTTCCTGCTCACAGACAAACATACGGGGGTAAAAACTACTACTACTCCTACTACTACGACATCAAATTATCGGTTGACAAGATAAACAAGATACATTTGCAAAAGCTGGCACCAATAACCTGGTACCAATAACCTGGTCCAAGTGGAATCAACAGGTGTAGGCTACCTGTAATTCACATCAGGTGTTTGTGTTTAACGTTATTGTTCCCGTTATTTTCACCACTTCCTACAGTCACGGCCATGCTTTTACTTTCAAGTTCACTCCCTGACGATGATTTGTTGAGCAAACTCTGAGCTGTTTTCTGTTGCTTGTGGGCATTTCTGCGAAGGCGCACACTGAAGAGGTTTTCCACATTTTGGTTTCACGTCCTGACATGTGGCCTGTAGAAAGACCAATAGGCTTTGTGAGAGCGCCATCTGCCGCTTCAGAAGTCGCGTGTTCATGTTTGTGCCTTTGCTGAGTGTGTCGTCACCACAAGTTGTATTTGAAGAAGACAGAATAACAGAAGAGATTGGCCATTATAAGATCGTACTATCATAGCATAGGATGTCACGCGGTAAAACTACTGTTTCTATTTGGAAGATGTAATTGATAACTTTAGCACAAAATTACCGAACTGCATGGGCGGCAAGAGAAGTCCAAAAAAAAACTAGAAAGTATTGGAAATTCAAAGCCCATCCATGTACACTTTGTACTCGGACCTCTTCTTTTGTATGCTAAATAGGACGAAAACAGCTAAAAACAAGAAAGAGCAATCAGAGATTGCAGACCCTCGCCAGGACGTGTTTTTAGTGGTTTTTAAGGCTTTTGTGTTAAAACAAATATGGCGGCCGAACCATGCGACTGATGACGTCATCATTGTTTTTTTTCTCCACCAATTTATTCCTTGATGACGCTTAAAAAATTTCATCTTGATCGGATGAGGTTTTGTACTTGTCGAATAATGACGTCATAATGGAGGCACAGATGACATCATCATTAACATGTTATTCTCCATGGAGAGTTCCTTACAATGAGCCATGTCTCAATTAATTTATACAGCGCTTTCGGAGATAGAGTTGCACAGTTTTTCGTTTTTTCCAAGATGGCGCCCATGCCACATGACCTATGACGTCATCGTTATAATTAGAAATTTCTGCAGGTGGAGTTGCACCAATGGTGAAAATTTTCTGTCAATCGGACCAATGGTTCCAGAGAAAATCTTATTTATTCTGTGTGGACAAATAGACAAACAAATGGAAAATCACTCATAGAGCGACACTGGCAAAAGCGAACAAAATAGAATGGCACTCAGTAGAGCATCCTTTTGACCTCACAAATAATTGGTGGTTGAATTATAAAACCTGATATGCAAATCGCCTTCAAATTTTAAGTTAATCGGATGAAAATTGACAATTTATAGAAATTTGGCCTATGTTGATCTCAAAAATAGTTGGTAGTTGAATTCAGTTCGCTGATATAAAAATTCTATTCAAATTTCAAGTCAATCGGATGAAAATTGAGGATTTTAGAAATTCGAAATGGTTATTGACTTTTGGCCAATGTTGACCTTTTGGCCTATCCTGATCTCAAAAATAGTTGGTGGTTGAATTCAGTTAGCTGATGTGAAAATCGTATTCAAATTTCAAGTAAATATTTCAAGTAAATCAGATGAAAATTGAGGATTTTAGATATTTGAAAAGGTTGATGACCTTTTGGCCTATGTTGACCTTTTGGACGATGTTGATCTCAAAAATAGTTGGTGGTTGAATTCAGTTAGCTGATATGAAAATCGTATTCAAACTTCAAGTCAATCGGATGAAAATTGAGGCTTTTAGAAATATGAAAAGGTTATTTACCTTTTGGCCTATGTTGACCTTTTGGTTTATGTTGACCTTTTGGTCTATGTTGATCTCCAAAATAGTTGGTGGTTGAATTCAGTTAGCTGATATGTAAATCCTATTCAAATTTCAAGACAATTGGATGAAAATTGAGGGTTTTAATCATTCAAAAAGTTGTTGACCTTTGGCCTATGTTGACCTTTTGAGCTCAAAAATATATAGGATTTTGTCGGACCATAAACTCTATCATTTGTTGAAGTTTTGTGAAGATCGGTTTAAAATTGTGACCTGTAGGCAAGTATAAGTGAGCGGACAGACAAACAAACACACACAAACCGGAGTGATCAACATACTTGTCAAAATAAAAAAAATTTTGACAAGTAACAAAAAACAGATAGACAAAGAAACGGACTCAAATGCAATACCCTCTCCTTTGGCGAGGGTAAAAATATCAAACAATTGACGATTTTAGGCGACCATGACCTTTTGACCTCAAAAGCATTAGGCTTCAGTGACCCAATATGCAAAGCCTGCTCAAAGTTCAAGTCAATCCTTGACCTTTGACCTTATTGATAAAACACAGGTTACATTCAATGAATTTGGTCATTGATATATTCATATGACTGCCATATTGATATTTTTTTTATAATAGGCCTTGGAGACCAATGCACACACAAATGCACACACAATGCATTCACATTGTGACACAAGATGCACACAATTTAGCGCTTCCCTCGGCGAAGATGGGTAACAAGATGGCGCCTCACAGTTTCGTGATCATGTATCCTCCAATCACGAACGTTTTCGCTGAAACCGAGGTCGCTAGATTCTTGTATTCTTGGATACTGGGGGATCATAATATCATAGGATGTCACCTGCCCATAACTTACCCCTCTTCCCATCCCTCTGTCCCCCACCGATCGATGCCCAAGCCTCCACGTTATCCCACCAACCCTTCCTACATAATACTAATAGCTTTGTAAAATACTGAATGAAATGTCACCATTTGGGTATGGTGTAAACATGGTGGGTGCCGTGGGTCTACTCTAGGATACCTTGTCATCACCAAATCCATAAGTTGATGTATTGAATTTTAATGGAGTTTTGATGTAGCACAGACTTGATGGGCCAAATGGCCTCCTCCTGCGTCAAAGTTCCCTGTGTATCCAATTGTGACGATCTTAAAATTTAGATTTATCAAATTACAGCATTGAGAAATAAAGGGTCTTGGTGGACCATGACGGTGCAGCTCGTGTCCTGCAATCTCTCATGGTAGTCCAACAATTCCGAGGTTTCCTCTCTGTAAGCCTGGTTAGTGTTGGTTTAACGGTCCTGAGTTCGAGCCCCTGTCCAGCCGTTGAATTAACACCAGGTGGGTTGACTCGGCCTGTCATCCTTCCGAGGTCGGCAAAATACCAGCTTACTGGGAAGAATGAGCCATTCTAGTATCCTGCGTCGGAGTGGCGACCCGTCCAGGATTGTGCCCAACAGCCTAGAAAAGATACAAAAGGTGTGGCCTGCTTCTTCTTCTTCTTCTTCTCAACCCCGCCGCCCCCCTGATAATTTCTTAGTGAATCTACCAGAAGGAAACGGCGACTAAGGTCCGTATTCGCCGCGTTGTCGAAGCTGCTGCACGTGCTGCTGCTGCATCCCGTGCCGAGCCCCGGCCGTTTGCGGAACAACTTTCACAGGGAGGTCGAGCATCGTCTGGACGACCTTTAAGTAGGCTCCCTGGTGGAACCTCTAAAGGAGGTGTGTATTGTACAGTAGAATTGTATCGTTTTGATCCTCGCATGAGTCTCTGTGCTGTTTGAATAGGCGACATATATATATATATATATATATATATATATATATATATATATATATATATATATATATATATATATATATATATATATATATATATATATATATATATATATATATATATATATATACTGTATACATATAACTGAGAAATAGTAGAAACTCCACAGTACGAGCAGGGCGTCTCATTTGCATTAAATAAATAATCGGGAGATTAAATCATACTGTGTATATATTATATATATATACAGACCCTCGTGTATATTATATATATATATATATATATATATATATATATATATATATATATATATATATATATATATATATATATATATATATATATATATATATATATACACGTGTAATATATACACAGTAATAAACTCATACTGTGTATATTATATATATATATATATATGCACGTGTAATATATACACAGTAATAAACCCATACTGTGTATATTATGTCAATATATATATATATATATATATATATAATTATTTTATACCGTATGTTAAATATTGAAACCACTTCTTCTGTTATTTAGTGACTTTAACGTTTCCATGGTGGAAGTTAAATCCGGGAAGATCACACTCGAGGGAACACATCTTATATGAGTCTGGGGAGTTAGTTATCTTCCTGCTGAGAGTAGTTTTAAACTTTCATGAAGTTCATAATCCTCTACACTGTACATTTGTTTGGAGGTGTTGTATCCTTGGGATAATTTAGAGTTCGTTTTTTGATCGAGTTCAAATATACACTTTTTTTCGTTTTAACCTGTAGCTAATTGCACGAGGTGTCGGTGCGAGTGTTATATTAACTTTCCTTGTGTTAATCTGGAAATAGAACTGTTTGGTGCCGTCATCGTGACATTTTTCTTCCTGGGGAATTGTTAGGAAATCCCAGTTTCTGCAATTCCTGGCAATGATTTATTTATTTATTAGCTCAGCAAGCTGGAATCTAGAAACCCAATGAATGTTCCAGCGAGGATTCTTTGGTTCCTTCTACCAAATTTTGTCACATATTTCTCGGAAACCGTTTGATAAAGTCGAAACTTCACAGTGTTGTTCCAGTAATCATCTGATCTCGTACAAAGATCCTATTTTCCAATCATTATCTTGCCAAAACGAAGTTTTTGCAAGATGTATTAGTCAGCTTGTATGTTTGTTTGTTATCTTGCCAAAACGAAGTTTTTGCAAGATGTATTAGTCAGCTTGTATGTTTGTCTGTTTGTTTGTCTGTTTGTTATCTTGCCAAAACGAAGTTTTTGCAAGATGTATTAGTCAGCTTGTATGTTTGTTTTTTTGTTTGTTTTTTTGTTTGTGGTTAATCATTTTTTTTCACGTTTAGATCACTCTGTAGACCACAGTTATTATTGGAAACTCCTGTAACTTCGCATATCAGAGTCCTATATAGATACCCTTCAGCACACAAAATGTTGAAGGTCAAGGTCAAAGGTCAAGGTCACTTTGTGGTCAATCATGGAGGTCGACGAAACCCTTATTTTTTGAGTAACTTTGATCGGATCGTCTCCAAACTTCATGGGAATCTAGTATATGGTCCGGCGCTCAGCTGATTAGTTTTTGGTGGCGATCGGCCTTGACCTTCATGGTTAGCGCTGGAGGTCGAAAATTATTGACCCCAAGGTCAAATGTTGAAACCCTTATTTTTTGAGTAACTTTGATCGGATCGTCTCCAAACTTCATGGGAATCTAGTATATGGTCCGGCGCTCAGCTGATTAGTTTTTGGTGGCGATCGGCCTTGACCTTCATGGTTAGCGCTGGAGGTCGAAAATTATTGACCCCAAGGTCAAATGTTGAAATCGTAGGTACCATATCTTCGCATGTAACTTCGCATATCAGAGTCCTATAGAGATACCCTTCAGCACACAAAATTTTGAAGGTCAAGGTCAAAGGTCAAGGTCACTTTGTGGTCAATCATGGAGGTCGACGAAACCCTTATTTTTTGAGTAACTTTGATCGGATCGTCTCCAAACTTCATGGGAATCTAGTATATGGTCCGGCGCTCAGCTGATTAGTTTTTGGTGGCGATCGGCCTTGACCTTCATGGTTAGCGCTGGAGGTCGAAAATTATTGACCCCAAGGTCAAATGTTGAAATCCTTATTTTTTGAGTAACTTTGATCGGATCGTCTCCAAACTTCATGGGAATCTAGTATATGGTCCGGCGCTCAGCTGATTAGTTTTTGGTGGCGATCGGCCTTGACCTTCATGGTTAGCGCTGGAGGTCGAAAATTATTGACCCCAAGGTCAAATTTTGAAATCGTAGGTACCATATCGAGTAATACCTCATATGAATGCCCTTGATGAGTGCTTCCCAGATCTGTAAACAGTTTGACGCTATGACGTCATTTGATGACGTCATGACGAAAAAACGGAATTTTCATGAAAAAATTATTTCCTCAGTTCTCATCAAAATCTTTCAATATTTCATGTGCGTTGGTCATGAAGACATACTATTCACCATACGAAATTATTAAGGTCAAGGTCACTTTGCGGTCAATCATGGAGGTCAACGAAACCCTGGCAAGATACGGTTCACCCTGTGGGTGATGTTTTATTTTTTTGTTTGTGGTTAATCATTTTTTTTTCACGTTTAGATCACTCTGTAGACCACAGTTATTATTGGAAACTCCTGTAACTTCGCATATCAGAGTCCTATAGAGATACCCTTCAGCACACAAAATTATTAAGGTCAAGGTCAAAGGTCAAGGTCACTTTGCGGTCAATCATGGAGGTCAACGAAACCCTTATTTTTTGAGTAATTTTGATCTTATGATCTCCAAACTTGGTGGGTATATAGGGTGTGGTATGGCGCTCAGCTGATTAGTTTTTGGTGTCGATCGGCCTTGACCTTCAAGGTCATTTTGAAGGTCATTCAATTTTGACCAAAAGGTAAAATTTTCAAGTTTCAGTTACCATATCGAGTAGTACCTCAAATTGAAGCCCTTGTTGAGTGCTTTCCAAACATATAACTAGTTTGACAATGTGACGTCATTTGACGGCGTTATGACGAAAAAACTGCACTTTTCATGTATATTGTATTGCTTTAGTTCGCATTGTTTAGGTCACTCTGTAGAGCACAGTTCCCTTTGGAAACTCTTGTAAGTTCGCATATCAGAGTCTTTTAGAGATACCCTTTAGCACACAAAATTATGAAGGTCAAGGTCAAAGGTCAAGGTCACTTTGTGGTCAATCATGGAGGTCGACGAAACACTAATTTTTTGAGTAACTTTGATCGGATCGTCTCCAAACTTCATGGGAATCTAGTATATGGTCCGGCGCTCAGCTGATTAGTTTTTGGTGGCGATCGGCCTTGACCTTCATGGTTAGCGCTGGAGGTCGAAAATTATTGACCCCAAGGTCAAATTTTGAAATCGTAGGTACCATATCGAGTAATACCTCATATGAATGCCCTTGATGAGTGCTTCCCAGATCTGTAAACAGTTTGACGCTATGACGTCATTTGATGACGTCATGACGAAAAAACGGAATTTTCACATTTTGGCAAGATACGGTTCACCCTGTGGGTGACATATGTTTTATTTTTTTGTTTTTTTGTTTGTGGTTAATCATTTTTTTTTCACGTTTAGATCACTCTGTAGACCACAGTTATTATTGGAAACTCCTGTAACTTCGCATATCAGAGTCCTATAGAGATACCCTTCAGCACACAAAATTTTGAAGGTCAAGGTCAAAGGTCAAGGTCACTTTGTGGTCAATCATGGAGGTCGACGAAACACTAATTTTTTGAGTAACTTTGATCGGATCGTCTCCAAACTTCATGGGAATCTAGTATATGGTCCGGCGCTCAGCTGATTAGTTTTTGGTGGCGATCGGCCTTGACCTTCATGGTTAGCGCTGGAGGTCGAAAATTATTGACCCCAAGGTCAAATTTTGAAATCGTAGGTACCATATCGAGTAATACCTCATATGAATGCCCTTGATGAGTGCTTCCCAGATCTGTAAACAGTTTGACGCTATGACGTCATTTGATGACGTCATGACGAAAAAACGGAATTTTCACATTTTGGCAAGATACGGTTCACCCTGTGGGTGACATATTTTTATTTTTTACTTTACTTTGAAAAAAATAAATGACATTGTAGACAAAGTGTTGTTGATTATGATGTGGATAATAATAAAGTTCAAGTAATGGTCATTCAATTAACTCGATTGGTCCAAACCCAGGTAGGCAACGATGTTTATCGAATCTGACTCACTGTTGGGAGAGCTGACGAGGTGTCTAGCCAAGTCATTCTGCCATCGTTGCCTTGGTGATTGTCTTGGGGATTTATTTAACTGATATATAGTGCCTTGACGAAGTATTCACACCCCTTGACTTTTTCACATTTTGTTGTGTTGCAGCCTGAATTTAAAATAGATTAAATTTAGATTTGTTTGTCACTGATGTACACAGAATACCTCATAATGTCAAAGTGGAATTTTGTGTTTAGAATTTTTTACAAACTAACTATAAATGAAAAGCTGAAATGTCTTGAGTCAATAAGTATTCAACCCCTTTGCTATGACACTCCAAATTGAGCTCGGGTACATCAAATTTCCTTTGGTCATCCTTGAGATGTCTCTACACCTTTGGTCAATTCAATTGATTGGACATGATTTAGAAAGAAACAACTTTCTATATAAGGTACAATAGTTGACAGTGCATGTCAGAGCAGAAACTCTACCATGAAGTCCAAGGAACTGTCCGTAGAACTCTGAGATAGAATTGCGAGGAGGCATAGATTTGTGGAAGGGTAGACGGACAACCCACCCATCATGCAAGCGTATTGTGTGCAACAGTGGCCCAGGTTTGTCTATGACATCGCCAGGCAACCAAACAGCGCCTGCACCAAAGTTGCGGGAGAACACTGGATCCCCGTTGTGAAGTGAGCGGCTCATTGCTGACTTGTGATGATGCAACTTCTGGTTAAGTTGGCTCTGGTACACTCGAGAAGCTATTTCTGTTTTCAGATGGTCCAGGTTGGTCCTTAGGTGTCGTTTCATCAGTAATTTTGATGCTGTTACTCCTGTTGTACCATGAGGTGTAGTATGATACCTGAGGAGCAGATGCGAGAGCCGGATTTCAAGGTTTCCATCCTGCAGTTTGCGTAGTCTGGACTTGATGACTCCAACTGAATGTTCAGCCAGGCCAGTGGAAGCTTGGTGTTGTGGACTGACAAATTTGTGTCTGATACCATTTCTACGTGTGAATTCGGCGAATTCCGAGCTCGAGAAACATGTACCATTATCACTAACGATAACTCTGGGCAAGCTGTGTGTAGCAAAACAATGTCTCAGTTTCTCTATTGTTCCAGCTGATGTAGTGCTATGTGTTGTGTAAGCGTCAATCCACTTTGAGTGGGCATCAGTGATGATTAGTAGCATCTGACCGTTCACTGGTCCAGCCTAGTCTAGATGAACTTGATGCCACGGTTCGGTGGGCCATTCCCAGGGATGCAGCGGTGCCTTCGCTGGTGCATTCCTGGTGCTATGGCAGGGATAGCAATGTTGAACACACTTCAATATCAGTGTCTAGATTTGGCCACCATACATAATTCCTAGCCAGTGACTTCATCTTGACTATTCTGGGATGACACTCATGAAGTTCCTCCATTACCCTGGAACGCAGATGTTGCGGAATCACTACGCGGCATCCCCACAATATGCAACTGCTGTCCACACTAAGTTCATTTTTACGTGCCACCTAAGGAACATAGGCAGGGTCCCCATCAGGTAGTGATTGCCATCCAAGCTGTAGGGCTTGGAGAACTGTTGAAAGGACTGGATCACGTCTTGTGTCGGTGCAAATATGGTTGGCATCGACGGGACAATCCTCCAGATGATCCATGAAGGTGATCACTGATCCCAAGTTCCTGGAGTCGATCAAGCTCTTTGTCAACCTTTTCGCGCAGAGCAAAAGGAACTGGTCGAGCCTTGCAGAAAATTGTTTGAGCATCTTTGTCAATGTTGGGTTTAGCGGAGTAACCCCGCAAAGTACCGAGCTCATCGTTGAAGATGTCTGGATATCTGGCCAGGACTGCTTCAAGTGGTTTTGATGCATTGGTTGCACGAAATTGATGAATCTGCTTCCAGTTGAGTTAAATTACCTCCAACCAGTTCCGACCGAGTAATGATGGTTCATCACCTGGGATGACGATCAGGGGTAGGTTGAACTTAGGATTGCCGTAAGTCACGTTGACGTCCCAAGTTCCACAGGGTTTGATCTGTTCACCGGTGTAGGTAGAGAGCAGATGGGACGTCCGGTGTAATATGGGTCGGTGAGGTTCACGCCACAAGTTGTTGAAAGCAGCTCGACTGATGAGCAAAACAGCGGCACCTGTGTCAACCTCCATTTCCAAACGTCGATTGTTGATACCGAAGAGAGCCAGCAGAGGTTCTGCTCTGTTGTTAGAGAAGACTGTTGTTGTTAGAAGTCTGTTGTTAGAAGTTGTTAGAGAAGTTGTTGGTTTCCGGTCTTGCTGGCGAGGGTTCGTTTATTCTCAGCTCTCCACGCTTCTCATCGAAATCGAAGTTAAGTAATTGTTCCCATTTGTATTTTCGTTATAACTGTATTTATTTTATGGTGTATATATTGTCTCCCGACGAAGATTTTCGGTGCAAATCTTTCATACCTGTATTGAAAATCGTGTTAATTCGTGTCGTGTCTTGAGGCCTTGTACAGTGTACACTGTACAACCTTGAGGCTTTGTTTTTCTCTCAGCGGTCCGTCGTTTGTGATCCAATAACTTTCGTTCTCTGTTTTCCCAGTCTTTTCACCCCTCCTCCCCACTTTGTCTCCCTTCTATCTCATGCCTCCACCCCCCCCCCCAACCTAACTTCCTTATGTAAATCTCAACTCAAAAAAAAAAAAAAAAATACATTTCCTTCTCTGTTCTCATTCGTTTATTCATTCTTATTCGTTCGTTCGTTCTTCAACCACGTGTTTCTCCCCCATTTCCCCAGATAGATTGTCAAATTTCAACTCGTTATTTTATCGTCCATGCGTTATTGTTTGATTATAGTTAGTTTTGGTTTGAATTTCCTGTAACTCGTAATTAATTAATCATGTTCTGCTCTTCGTGTGCGGCCTTGTAGTTGTACCCCCGTCGGTGTTTGTTAACTTAAGCGTGTTTTGCTTGGCTCTTAGTTTTTTCCCTTCTACCCCAAACATAATACTCTGTCTAACGTTCTAAATCCCCACCCCACCCACCCCCCCAAAAACAAACAAACAAACAAAAAAAACATTTATTTTCCTTTCTCCACGTGTACTGTTGTCTCAGCCTGTATTTTCTGTCCAGGTGTGCTGTTCGCCCCGCCCCCATTATCTCCTTGCCATCCACCGTTTGCCCTGTTCACGTGACTCGTGGTGGTCCCTCTCGGCTCTCCCCCCCGTTGGTATTTTGTGCATATAAGATTGTTCACGGTTCTGTTTAAATATTATTTAAATATGTTTAACCTTTCCCCTTCAGTGTTTTACTCAGTGGTATTTTACAACACGCTGTTTTTCTTCCTATTTAAAAGGCTTTTCTCAATTTCCTCTCCAACTCATTCCACTTCAAAAAAAAAGAAATTCAATATCTTATACGTCTCCCTCACTACATGGTCTAAATTCACATTCATTCCATCCCTCCTCCATCGTTCTGAATCGGATTGCAAACTTGAAAATCACAACAAACCCAATTTGTTTTCAATGTTCGTCTTTCATTAATCATCCACTTTCTAAACTCCCCTCTTGCCCATCCCATCCAAATCCCCCCCCCCCCTTGCACCTACACTCCTAAACTCCCCCCTTGCCCCTCCACTCTTAAACTCCCCCCTTGCCCCTCCACTCCTGAACTCCCCCCTTGCCCCTCCCCTCCAAATCCCCCCCTTTCCCCTCCACTCCTGAACTCCCCCCTTGCCCTTCCCCTCCTAAACTCCCCCCTTGCCCCTCCCCTCCAAATCCCCCCCCCCCTCACCCCTACACTCCTAAACTCCCCCCTTGCCCCTCCACTTCTAAACTTCCCCCTTGCCCCTTCCCTCCTAAACTCCCCCCTTGCCCCTCCCCTCCTAAACTCCCCCCTCACTCCTCCCCTTCAAAACTCCCCTCCAACCCCTCCCATTCAAATCTCCCCCCATACCATTCCTCTCCAATTCTCCCTCCTCCCCCCTCCTCCTCAAAGCTGCCTCCTCCCCACTTCGTCTCCCTTCTATCTCATGCCTCCACCCCCCCCCCCCAACCTTCTACTTTCCTCTGCCCCCCCCTCAAACAACCCCTCACTGTGCCTCATCCCTTCACCATCAAACCTTTCATCCTCCTCATCCTTCCCTTTCTTGGAACTCTTCTGCAATCTCTGACATACTATCAACTGCTCTCCCTACCTCCCCCTCTCATCCTTCATCTTACCCTACTCCTCCCCTCCCCTGTCCCCGATGCTCCCCCTCTCTCTTCATTAACGGTATGGACCTCAAACATCCGGGGCCTTTGCTCAAACCTGACTGATCTCTCCATACAGGTTGCTTCTGACAATCCAGACTTGATCTGCTTAACAGAGACTTTCCTCCTTCAAGATGTCTCTGATTCCTTAATATCTCTTCCTGGTTACTCCCTCCTCCGGTATGATAGACCTGAGCCTCGGCCTGGTGGTGGGGTGGCTATCTTTATCAAAAACTCTCTTCCTCACTCTCCTTGCACTGCCCTCTCTCCTCCTCACCCCCAGGAGTACCTCTGGCTACGGCTTCCTCTCCGCTCCGACCTTTTGTTCATATGTGTTCTGTACCGTCCCCCAAACAGTGATGACTCCATCTACATTTCACTGTCTGACAACATGGACCAACTTCTATCCACTCATCCCAACTCTCTCTTCCTCATATGTGGTGACATCAACTGTCATCATGCCACCTGGTTGGGTGTGGGTTCCTCTCTCACCAGTCATGGCACCTCAGCAAAGGACTTCTGTGACTCACTGGGATTGACATAATCTGTCAATTTCCCGACCCGGATCTCAGCCAATGGAGTATCTTCTCTTCTAGACTTGGTTATGACAAACTTCCCTGCTAATGTCTGCTGCTCTTCTTCTGCTCCAATCGGTTCTTCTGATCATGTGCTTGTCAAAGTGGACATCTCTCTGGCCATTCTCAGAGAGCCTCCTCAGCGTCGACGAGTCTGGCATTTCACTCAGGCCGACTGGGACGGTCTTCAAGCAGCCATCAATCGTCTGGATTGGTCTCCCATCTCCACTGTCTCTGACATCAATTCTTCCTGGGAATTCTTCCAAAGCAAACTGATCTCTCTCATGCACAGATTTATCCCATCTCGCCTTCAGTTGTCTTACCCTTCCTCCCGTCCATGGTACACTGAATCTTGTGGTGAGGCAGTTGCCCTGAAACAACTTGCCTTTGCCTCTTGGAAGGCTAATCCAACTGAAGGCAATCTCAGTTCCTTCCACCAAGCTCGGAACAAGTGTGTGTCTACCCTCAGGAGTGCCAGGAAGCACTATCTCTCCTCACTCAAGAATGAACTCTCAAACCTGTCTCCTTCCTCCAAATCCTGGTGGCGTCTGGTCAAATCCGTTTCTGGTGTTTGTTCCCCCTCCATCCCCTCCCTTCACTCAAATGGCCACACAGTTGACATCGCACGTGACAAAGCCGAATGCCTCAACTCTGTGTTTGCTTCAAAATCCTTAGTCCCAAACCCATCTCTCTCTGTTCCCACCCTTCCCAGTCGAACCCATCTGCTCCTGGACTCTGTGTCCTTCTCTCCTGACAAGGTGGAGGAGTTTTTGTCAAACCTCGACTCTGATTCTGCAACTGGACCAGACGGCATCAGCCCACAGGTCCTAAAATCCTGCTCTGCCGCTCTATCTCACCCTCTCTCTGTTCTTTTCACCCTATATTTTGCTCAAGGTCATCTGCCAGCATCCTGGAAATCAGCAAGCATTACCGCTTTACACAAAAAGGTGCAAAAACAGATCCTTGCAACTACAGACCAATCGGCCTGCTCCCAATTATCAGCACATGGAATCCATCATTGCTTCGGATACGAAATCTTTCCTCTTCTCCAATGGCTTGATCTCTGATCATCAATTTGGTTTCAGACCAGGTCACTCTACTCTGGACATGCTGCTTCTGCTGTCTCAACAATGGATGGAGGTCCTCAATGCCAAACAGGAAATCAGAGCTGTCTCCCTTGACATATCACGTGCCTTCGATACGGTCTGGCACCCAGCTCTGCTCACCAAACTCTCCTCCTATGGTATCCATGGAAATCTCCATGCATGGCTTGCGGACTTCCTCTCTGGTCGTAGTCAACGTGTGGCCCTAAATGGATTTCTCTCATCTCCCCTTCCTGTTCAGGCTGGAGTTCCCCAAGGCAGTGTGCTGGGCCCTGTGCTTTTTCTGGTCTTTATCAATGATCTCTCCGACTCTCTGGAAAATCCTCTCTATCTCTTTGCTGATGACTCCACTCTCTGCCGCTCCATTCCTCTTCCCTCAGATCGGCAGTCTGCAGCCTCCTCACTCTCTGAAGACCTGGACAAAATCACAGACTGGTCAAACAAGTGGAACATGTCTTTCAATCCTGACAAATCTCACACTCTTACGATGTCTCTCCGAAAAGATTGACTGGACAACCCTCCCATCTACTTTCTCAACAATCCTCTCCAAGAAGTTCTGTCGCTCAAGCTTTTGGGTCTCACTATCTGCCATGATCTTTCTTGGGAAAACCACATTTCCAAGCTGGCCTCCAAAGCCAGTCGCCGACTGGGCATCCTCCGTCATGCGAAGTCCTTCCTAGGCACACCTGAGCTCCTCACCACATACAAGGCTTTCATCCGTAGCTCAATGGAATACTGTTCTCCCCTATGGGCTGGTGCTCCTGCCTCACACCTGGCTCGGCTTCACGCTGTTGAATCCAAAGCTTTCAGAATCATTGGAATCTCCCACGATGAAGCTATCTCTGAGGGCCTTTCACTCACTCACCGCAGGCAGGTAGGTGGTCTTTCTGTCTTCTACCGACTCCTCTCCGGCCTTGCTCCCCCAGCTCTCTGTGCTCTGTCCCCCAAATATTCCTACAGGTCGCACAAGATCTGCCAGCCACCCTCTGATGGTTAAACTGCCGAAATCTCGGCTCTCTGCTCACCTTCACTCTTTCATTCCTCTTTTCTCCCGCCTCTGGAACAAACTCCCACACTCACTTCAATCCCACTCCTCCCTCCAGGTCTTTAAAACAGCTGTTCACCACCATCTCTTATCTTCCCCCATCCAAAACCTTGATCTTTTCTACCCCCACTAATTCACCCCAGATCCACCTTGTTTGAAATTCCAACTTCTTTCCTGGAAGTCCTGGCAGTGTCCATATGTTTTATACCTCTCCCACCCCCACCCTTCCCATGCCTCCCCCCAAAGCCCTCTCCCTCCCACAGTTCTCTCGATGTCTCCATGTCTCTCGGTCCCTGCTCTCAAATGTTGTGTTTGTGTCCTTCCCCCTCTCTCCCCATCTTGTCTACCGCTCCCGATGTTATTTGTTTTATGTGTCTGTTTGTCTTTTGTGTGATTAATGTTCGCTCTTTCACGAGCCTCGATCATGTATACAAAAAAAAAAAAAAAACATGAAATATGTGATGTCCATCGTGCATCTCGAAGGTATCACCAGAAGCAGACGTTGCCTCGCCATCATACAGCTCCGAACCAATGAGGTGTTTTTTTGTACCACCCGCTTTATCTTTATGTTTGCGGGAGAGACAAGCTGGAGCGATTATGGCCACTCTTGTGGCAGAAATGGCATGTGGCATTTTTGTAGCGACATTCATCTGGTGAACGCCGACCATCACAGCGATAACACCTGTTGCTCCCATAACTCATTTGTGATGGACATCTGGGTCTGGGATTCATTTTCCGTTGCTGTGATAAAGGCTGTTCGACATGATTGACGGTGGTGTTGGTCTGTGCCTGACCATATGAAGAGCGAGTGATGCCGATGTCAGCAACATTTTTGTCCACACTCTCCATGGCAATGGCAATGTCCTTGGCTATCATAAATTCCAATGTCCGGTCGGCTAACAGGTGGCGCCTTATGCGATCATCCGCAACATCAACAACAAGCATCTCCCGCAGCATGTCCTCGAGTACGTCACCGAACTCGCAGAAGTGTGAAAGCTTCTTAAGCTCTGCAATAAATTCGGAAATTGACTGTCCTGTTGCCTGACGGCTCATATAAACATTGAAACGTTGGACAATAACTGACGGGGTTAGGTTGCAGTGATCCATTAGAGCTTCCACGAGTTCCGAATATTTCAGGTCCCTAATGAGCCTGGGCATAACCAAATTATTCAACAACGTGAACGTCTCTTTGCACCACATACCGACACAGTAGGACTGCTTTCATCTGTCGCTCTTCCGAGATAACATTCGCCTCAAAGTAGAACTCCAAACATTCAGCATACTGTACGTCTTCCAATCACCTCCATGGGCATTGAATTCATCGATGCAGCCATATGACGTCATCATGGATTCCTTCGTGAAGAGGCAAACAAAAAAAAAATCGGAGAATTTCACGAACTGGGTGAATGCCATGGGCAATTAAAGTTTCCTCCGAAGGTTTATCTTCCTCGCCATGTGTAGTTCCACCAAAAGAACACCAATTCAGCTCAATTCAGAACGGCTTTTATTGTGCGAACAACAAGCACCACACCGCTTCCCCGGCCCGCCAACCTGGAAGTCACGTGTAAATCCGTACCCGCTTGTTATATGTTGTAGACGGGGAGGTCTAGATGTTGCATACATCACAGGTATAAAACAATTTCTAGAGTATTGAAAGTTCCCAATAGCGCAGTGAGCTCCATCATTAGGAAATGGAAAGAATATGGAACTCCCAGACTCTTCCTAGAGCTGGCCGTCCAACCAAACTGAGCAACCTGACAAGAAGGGCCTTGTACAGTGAGGTGACCAAGAAACCAATGACCACTCCGACAGAACTACTGTCTGAGTTATCTGGCTAAGATGGGAGAACCTGCTGGAGGGACAAGTCTCTGCAGCCAATTCACAAATCTCGGCTCTATGGGAGAGTGGTTAGATGGAAGGCACTCCTGAGAAGAACGCACATGACAGCACGCCTGGAGTTTGCAAACAGGCATGTGAAAGACTCTGAGAGAATGAGGCAAAAGACTGTGGTCTGATGAGACGAAAATTGAACTCTTTGGCCTGAATGCAAAGCGCTACGTCTGGTGGAAACAGAGCACAGCTCATCACCCATTTCACACCATCCCTACCGTGAAGTATGTTGGTGGCAGCATCATGCTATGGGGTTGCTTTTCAGTGGCTGGGACTGGGAGACTTGTAAGGATAGAGGGAGCAATGAATGGAGCCAAATGCAGGCAAATCCTTAAGGAGAACCTGCTTCAAAGTGCAAAAGACCTAAGACTGTGGCCAAGATTTACGTTCCACCAGGACAATGACCCAAAACATACAGCCAAAGCAGCAGTGGAATGGCTTCAGAGTGGAATTTTATTTATTATAGAATAGTTATGTCCTATGTTATGCTATGCTTCAAAGTTATGTCCACGTACACTTTGAAATGTACACGTACACTTTAATGTTATATGAAATGTGCATGTACACTTTGAAATGTACATGCACACTTTAATGTTGCATGAAAAGTATAGGTATACTTTAATGGTATATGAAATGTAGTCATCCACTTTATTGTTATATGAAATGTACACGTACACTTTAATGTTATATGAAATGTACAGGTACAGTTTGAAACGTATATGTATACTTTGAAATGAACACATCCACTTTAATGGTATATGAAATGTAGTCGTACACTTTAATGTTATATGAAATGTACACTTTAATGTTGTATGAAATGCACACATACACTTTAATGTTATATGAAATGTACGTGTACACTTTAATGTTATTTGAAATGTACACATACACTTCAATGTTATTTGAAATGTTATTGTACACTTTAATGATTTATGAAATGTGCACGTCCACTTTCGTACACGTATCAGCGAGTTTGTCTCAACTCTGATTTTATTTGCATTTTAAAAAGTAGAAACCACATTGGAGATTGGACAAGGTACGCTTTGATTACAAGGAAAATAGTCATGATAGTTAAAGTCTTTATTAAAATAAACTCTCCTTTTGTCTGAGTTTTGTATGTAAAGTATGATGTATGCTGTTGAGATGTCCAGCAATGTGTTCAGTTACCAAGCAGCTTGCTAGGCCAGCCGTTCCTTATCAACTGTTTCATTTGAGTGCTTAAGCCGCTGGCTCGGTACTTCGTGGGGACATCCCAGGGGCAGGGTCCCCACACAACCGGGATAACGGGAAAAATCCGGGAAATTTTAAATAAACCCAAACAAGCATAGTCTCAACTCACCATCTAATAAATAAAATTTGTCGGGTGTCTGTGTCTGTTTGTTCACATTTTTTGCAAAGACTGCTGGGCCGACAACCACTAAAATTGACATACCGACCAAGTCCGGCCCGGAGATTGGCCAAAGGGTATTTTTATCCACCACTTCAGCCTTTAAAGACCGTCTTTTACATGCTTTTACATGCTTGAGAGATTAGACCCCTTAAGACGCTTAAGACCCATGAAAACCCCGAACTCCCTTAAGTAAGACCCTTTAAAACCCTGAATACCCCAAAAACGCTTTAGACCCTTAAGACCCCAAATATCCCAATGACCCATAAAGATCCTTAAAGACCCAGACCCCTAAGACCTTTAAGATCCTTAACACATCAAAGACCCTTAAGACCGCAAAGACCTTGAATACTCTGTATGACCTCAGAGACCAGCAAGACACTTGAAGACCCCTAAAAACCCCTCCACCCACCAGAACCGTCTCACCTTAACATTTTCCTCTCTCTCTGTCTGTCTCTGTCTCTCTCTCCTCTACCCCTCTCTGTCCCTCCCCTACCCTTTTTATTTATTTTTCTTTTTTCACGAAAGCCCTCTCTCTTTCACAAATTTTTTAAAATAAATAACTCCTCTCTGTCCCTCCCATACCCTTCCCTGTCTCTTCCCTCCTATTTTCCCCCTTCCTCCCCATCCCCTCCTCCTCTCCTACCTTCTTCCCCTCCTCCCTTCCTCCCCTCCCTCCCCCCTCCACCCCTCTACCTCCCATATCCTTTCCCTCTTCTCTCTCCATGATTCTCTTAATATTCCTGTCAGCAAAGCAACCCTTTGTTGATAGATAAATGAGGGTAGTTTGTATTCAGAAAATACTAGTACACATATGACAACACAAAATGAAGAATGCATTTCAATAGGGCAACAATGCACGAGAATAATACATCATACGGACTCCCTTGCACAACTAAAGTCAAAGGAGGAAATAAGATAAGATAAGCATCATACCCAGTAGAACAAAATGAGCTTAAACTTGCTTGCAATGTCCGAGTTTATAGTAGAGGTTTGTTCTACATTTTGTGTGCTACTCTCTTATGGATGCTATTTACTCTCTATGTTGCTTTACGAAAGTATTTTCTCAATGTCAAGCAATGCATGTGATGTTAAATTGTTGCACATAATGTGTTTCCGTTCCTTTACGTGCTTTGTCTGACATCACACTGCTGCTGGCAGAATTTGCTAACTAGTACTGGCATCGTGATTTGACTTGTGCGGGCCAAATGTAATGAACTTTGTTTTCTATTCTGCTCAGGTTGAAGCTTCATTGCTGGCGTTAAATGTTCCACCCATTGGGTTTGTGAAGCTACAAGTTGTTCCGGGGGAAGAATATTTGTGGAAAAGTTAACTTATTTGTCACAGTTTCCTGCAACTTTTCCCCCATTCATTTCATCTGCGCTATGGAGAATGGAATTGTAAACCCTCAAGCTGAAACCGAAGAGCTGCCACCTATTCTCCACCTAAACTTCTACCATCCTCAAGGTGCTTGTGTGTTTTTGCTCCTGCCAGAGCAAGAAAAGTGCCACAATTTTAAAGGCCACAAAGTTGTCACATTAGGTCGTGCAGATTCCTGCTTCCTGCGTTTAAATCACAAGCAGGCGTCTCGTGAGCAGCTGCAGATCCGTGCTTGGAGACCAAGACCTGACACCATTGTCAGTTTTGAAGTTGTGAACATCAACAAGCAACCTTTGCAATTGAACGGTGCATCGGTAGGCTACCTCTGTCGTGTGGCCTTACCGGAAAAGTCGCTGCTTACTTTTGGTGAATTTGAAGTGTTGATTAACATTGAAAATGGAGAAGCTCAGGATAGTTTTGCTCTCACTTGCAAGCATTCTGATAAGTCGTTCCGCTCTGAGATATTCTCTGAGTTTCATCATCCCATTTTGGAAACGGGATTGTTTCCATCACCATTCCCAGAGACACAGCCAATCGGTAGTCATTCTGAAATATTGTCAGCAATACAAAAATGATCGCAAGAAAATGATGGAATATGTTAGAAGCTCATTGCTTTCTTTCCGATTGCTGCTTGATAACAATTGCAATTTTATACTTGTCATGGTGTTTAATGGTTTTTTAAATGTCTTTCATCAATGTATTTCTGGTTGTTTAAAAAACAAGACCGAAAGTCTAACAGCAACGTAGCCGTAGTACTCTACTCGCTGCAACGTACAGCTGTCCGTGTGTGTAAAAACACATGACAGGTTTGACCACTTCTACGACATGTTCAGCCTGTATGGCATATAAATTAAAATGTCGGTCGGGTGTCGTACGCTGTAATGACATCATAGACGTAATGACATCATAGACGTAATGATGTAGCGTGGTCATTCTGAAATATTGTCAGCAATACAAAAATGATCGCAAGAAAATGATGGAATATGTTAGAAGCTCATTGCTTTCTTTCCGATTGCTGCTTGATAACAATTGCAATTTTATACTTGTCATGGTGTTTAATGGTTTTTTTAATGTCTTTCATCAATGTATTTCTGGTTGTTTAAAAAACAAGACCGAAAGTCTAACAGCAACGTAGCCGTAGTACTCTACTCGCTGCAACGTACAGCTGTCCGTGTGTGTAAAAACACATGACAGGTTTGACCACTTCTACGACATGTTCAGCCTGTATGGCATATAAATTAAAATGTCGGTCGGGTGTCGTACGCTGTAATGACATCATAGACGTAATGACATCATAGACGTAATGATGTAGCGTGACGGATGGACGCAAAACTGCCGCTACTTAAATATAAAGGTTACTACTACTACTACTACTACTACTACTACTACTACTACTACTACTACTACCACTACTACCACTACTACTACTACTACTACTACTACCTTTAGCCTCATAGTTTGACCTCTGGTGACCTCATTAGTGACCTCATTTGCATATAACACATCATTGTAAAGAGTGTCCCAGGACAAACATTTTGAGGGGTCATATGCAACCATAGGATGACTAGGTAAATAGTTATGGCCATTTGAATTTCGCCTACCCCTAATTTTCAGAAATCACTGACACAGGGGGGGTAACATCAAAATATGCGTGGGAGGTACCTTGGGAATGAGTTTTTTTTCTGTTAACATGGTTTTTCCTAACCCCTAGGGTGTCGGAACAAGTAGGGATCCGACTTTTCCTCTTTTGTTTCAAAGGAGTGGTACCAGAAGCAGACTCTCTGCAGGCTGTCTCAAAATTGGCAAATGTTTTATTCGGCGAGTGTGTTGTATTTTGTTCTTGAAGAGCAGCAAATCTATTTTTAAAATAAAGTGAAAAGGCGACACAAATCTGTGTTCTTTTTGAGACAAGACCAGTCATAAAGTGGTTTACTTTTTGATTTCATTTTATTTGCTCGAAGGCTCAAGCGGATCCTTGCAGATACAATGCGATGGTCTGATCCTACGCTTATAAAAGAGTTGAATGCTCTGCAATTTCTGACACTGTTTTTCCATTTCCGATTTACAATAATGAAGTCGAGTTGTGGTTTTGTTCCATTTGGTACTGAATGTGTCCATAGCTGTCCTGGTCTTTTCTGGAAAGTGGTATTTGCGCATGAAAGGTTATTCTCTTTTAAGAAGTTTTTTTTTAACATTGTGCCATTTCTGTTAGTGCGAACATGATATGAAAATGTAAAGCCTTCTGATGATCCGAGTTGTGCATTAAAATCCCCTCCAAGAGTTAACGTGACGTTTCGGTACCTGTCTGGTTACTGATGATAGATCTTGATAGAATCTCTCAACTTCTACTTCATCGTGTACATTTGTGGGACTATAACAACTAATTACTGTTGTTTGAGGGTTTCCATTAAAAGTAGCTGTCATAATTCTCGATGATATATTTTCGACTTTATTGAGAGCTTTGTATGCGTGGGGACTAACAAGCATACCTACTCCACCAATAGATGCATTTACGCTATTTTTCCAGGCAGAAGAGGTTATTAGTGTCCAACTTTAGCCAACATGTTCTTCTTTTATCAGCATGTCATCATGTATAAATCGATGTTCTTGTAGGCAGATGATGTCTTGTTTTGTTGCTTCAGCTGAGGATATTAGTTCTGGTGTTTTTGATACTTTTTAAAGTGTTTGCACATTTAAGGTAGCAATATATACATCTTTCTTTCCTTTCATCAGTCTTGATTTGTTTTTTGTATTTAGTGTAGTGTAAAGCTCAGTAGCTGATTTTTCGACTGCAACCTGAGCCTCATTAGCAGGACGCTCTCCTTGTTTGCCCGTGCGACGAGCGATGTGGGATGAATGTTTTAAAATTGTTTGTGTCATGTTTTGCTTTCGGTAGCTAGTATTTACACTCGTGGTCGCCAGTCCATACGAGTGTGAGCAGTACCCTATTTTAGATATATTTTAACCTCCAGTAACTTTGCAGTCACTATGAAGCGATTAGTGTTACGATTAGATTTACTATATTATTAACATTATGTTGTCATTATTATTAAAATGATATTACTATAAAAAAAACCGAGGCTAATTCCTTACTTCCGCGGTTATTGGTACCGTACACCGCTTATCATTGATTCATGAACCATACACCGCTTCAACCTAGAAACGTTGGAATAACGACAAAGGGATCACAGTGTTAGGATTATATTTACTATATTATTAGTATTAACGCTATTATTATTATTATGAAAACAACTACTGTATTAAGAAACCTGGGATAATTTGTCCGTAGCGGCCTGAAGGTAAGGCATGAAGCCTAAGGCCTATACGTAATGTGTCGTTGGAAGATCAGTAACGTCTATGCTTTTGATATTTGATGATCATTTTAACAATCGGTTTGTTTGTGTTTCACACTGAATGAAAAACGTGAAGGCTGAGCATGGCGATTGTGATATATGACAGGTTCGACGATTTGTCCGGCCCGAACGGCATAGGAATCAAAATGGCCGAGTGTGGAGTCAGCTGTTGTACACCGTAATGACATCGGACTACAGTCAGCTGTTGTACACCGTAATGACATCAGACGTAGTCCCATCACCCTGTCATGTGACCAGATCCTCAGCTCTGATTGGTATACGTTTGAGGGGACATACATACATATGGACGGACAAACACTGTTCTAGACGGCTTTGACCTGTGGGCTATGCTGTAAAAAAAAATCATTCAGCAAGAGATATTTGGAGTTGTGTGATAAACATGGAATTTTTTTTTGTATACAACATTGAGGCTTGTGTAAGAGCTAATATCTGTAAGGATCTTACCCTTTAATCAACCAATGTGAATCTTCATCATTTTCAGCTCACCTGGACTTTAGTCCAGTGAGCTTATGCGATCGAGCTTACGCGTCGAGCTTATGCTTGTGCTAAAACAAATCCTGCCCTAACCATGCCATCAACCAAACAAACACATGACCTGTATAGTGTATAACCTGTATAACCTGTAAAAACATGACCTGTAAACATGTATCTCTGTAGTCCGCATTGAGAGGGCTTCCATTCAACCAATCATGTGACCAGATTCTGTGCATAAACAAAATTTCGATATTTTATGACGTCATGGACTGTTACTCCTGATGCAGGTGAGCTTCAGGACCTGTGGTCCTATTTTTATAGGGTCAGCAAGTTCTACACTATTCATATGATGGAATTGTTTGCCATGTAAAAATAATTAATTTTGTTATTAATTGTACTGTTAATAGTTAGGGTTAGGGTATGGATGTGTAGTTGTGTTGATCTCCTTTAAGCTATCTCATATTGTGATGTGTAGTTAGTCACATGATCGTGATTTCAAGTATCAGCTATATTAATCTTAAGGCACAAAGTGTTTTTTTGAGATTTTGATTATAAAAGCTGATGTCACCATTTTATTACCCAAGGTTTAGTTTTAGCTTAATATTTTTAACCAGTGACAAGATATGATCATCCTAAAATGTAGACACAACTTGCAAGAGCACGAAATGGGCAAGGCACCCTATTGTTAGTGGGCTATAACCCACAAGCCACTTGGAGTTGAAGGATTATTAATGATATGAGGCATGCCCACCCGAGGCAAGCCTACCCGTCACTTCGCTGACTAGTTTCATCAGACGGCATGTTGTTCTTTAAAAACACATTGCATGTCTATCTGTGAATCAATGAGGATGTAAAATGAAGTGAAAGAGGCAAAAAAAAATGAGCTTTTATAACATGTAGTTGCTGTTGCCGTGGTGACTGTGGTTGTTGTTGTTTGTGTGCTGCTTCTGTGTACTTTTAAATATTTTTTATATTGCTTTGAGAAGTATTACTTTACCAAATATAATTTTGTGTGCTCCTTCCGTGTCCTGAAGGGTTCCTGCTGTTGTAGAGTAATAAATGTTACCGTTGAAATTTCTGCATGAAGCTCCCATTGCTGCTTCTTCTTCTTCAACCACAGAAAGAGGGCTTTTAAAACAGGCATCCTTGTGCTTGAACGGGCACAAATTTTTATTCCGATACACGTAAATCGTTATTGGATTTGCAACCAGGGAAACCGATCATTAGCTTTCCAACGGCACCATTTTTATTATTCTACAACAGCAGGACCCCTTTAGAATGAAGCATGACACATGGACGGACAGGCACTTCTCCTTTTAGTAATTAGATGGTCATTTTATCCAGAAAGCTATTTTCTTTTGAAAAATGTTTTTTAGTCTGAAATTGACTGTTGGGGACCACTCGGTCCACTAGCAAACAGATGTCAGACCCTTGTATACCACTGGTATAAATATACTTATTATGAAGTCAACATATGCTATGTTACATACCATAAAATGACAATAAACCTGAAGCTTATCTCACTTGCATCCTTTACCTTACTGTATATAAACCAGCACCCAACCTTACACGGATCTGCAACAGGCGCACATGGGCTTTTTTTGTGAACACTGTGTGTGGTAGCTAAACTACCAGAGTTTGAAGAATTGCACAGGATTGGAGGGTGTAGTTGGTGTCTGGGACACACCAGCCGTGTCCAAATCCGAGTAAAGGTGATGAGGCCCATCAATGTCAGAAGATAACAAACGGACTGTATTGTCATACAGCAGACTGCCATGGTAAGGTCACATCTAGATGTAAATAGTTTTTGCATCTGTGCACAGAGCGCGAAAGCGGTAAGCACAATAGTTCTACTTTGGGAGAGATATACATATAGGGTATCCAAGATGGCAGCACACTCACTGAAAACACATACCTCAGGTCTTGGGATTTCCTGGGATAAGACACGACTCCACTAAAGCTTACGCTGGCATGCTCTCGACCTGCTTTCTCACTACAGTGACTTCTGAGCAGGCAGAACAATACATCACATCCAGTGCTCTCATCGACCAGAAGACGAACTAGTTCCTTGCTCCAGCAACATGTTCTAGTTGTAACATTATTTTGGCTTTATATTTTAGCCTCAGGAAGGTCTTGTTTGTAAACATTTATCAAAGGTATTGACAGGTTGGAGTTTGATTCCCCCCGGCCTGACTCGAAGAAACTCCTGGTTCTTTGCAAGGACGGAATTGAATCAATAAGCATGCCATTCTGAAGGTTCGACACCAAACTGGTTGTTTGTCTGCATTATTAGGCCATGAGCAGGTCTGAGCTTTCGTTCTGTTTCATTCCATTAAAAGGGTGCAACTTATCTTCGCTTGAATAAATTTCAGAAACATTTTCTCATCAATATAAAAAGTTCGCATCATGAATTTTGTCCAACACTAGGTAGTTTCCGTTAATAATTAGGACTATTTTCAGATAGCATATCCGCTCGCGGGGCAGTGAGTTCGTCGCGCGGCGTAGTAGTATTGACACCCAGCCAATCATCAGTCGGTATTCACAACAAGCACTATATTTATCCAGCAATGGCGTCCTCCATGGAAGGGGTGAATTGCGATGATGTCGATAGAACAGGCAGCAAAAATCGGACCAACTGTGTGTCATGCACATTTCATCTGTTAAGAAACAAGTTATTCACACCTTGACACAGATTCGATGAGATAAGTACTGAACAATAACCGGATGGTGTGTGTGTGTGTGTGTGTGTGTGTGTGTGTGTGTGTGTGTGTGTGTGTATATATTGTCGTGTTTCTTGGTGATTAAAATCTTTCCAAGGAACGGATAGCTGAACAACATGTTACTCCAAGGGGTTCAGTGGAATGGCGGAGTTAATATGCATGGGGAGCGAAAGGGGAAGAAACCGGAGCCTTACCTAAACGGCTTCCACCCGACGTCTTCACACCTGGATAAAGTAACTGAAACGAAAACGGATTTAAAATGAACAAAAATAAACAGGTTTATTTAATAAAATGCCAGTACAAAGAAAACGCACGATAACACTAGATTCCTAAATTGGGACGTCCCTCCATTCCAACTCTTTTAACCTTTCCTGGCTCTGCAGTTGCATCTATATAATAATATGTATTATCTATATAATAATAGCGTAAGGACTCGACTTTGTTATCCCTTTTACGCCGCACCCAGTGACCCGATGCCCACGGCACTAATGGATTTACGATCTACGAACCGCGCTCTTTGTTTATCACGTACAGCCATACTCGAAAAATCTGAATTAGCCGACGTTGGGGCCCAAAAGCATCCGATTAACTGCCGATACGACGCCATGTTATTGACGTCTGCTGGGTGAAGGCGAAGCAAGCCGTCCGCTGATTGGACAGTCGAAGGCGACAGCTAGCCGTCCACTGAGTGGACAATCCAGAGCATGCATTTGTGCCGGTGTCGTCGATCGCGGTGTACGCTAACCTCATCAGGTGGGTTTACCATAATTTCTTCCATATACTGTGATTACAACGAAGTGAAACCGATCAGCAGCCCATCAGTATCATATAAAGCAATAAATACCAAGGCTTCAGCTTCTGAAAGCTTAAAACAAAGTGTACTTCGCCGAGTGACGAAAAGTAGGTGTAGGCCTAGGCCCTACCTATCCAGTTGTTATGTTTCCGTTGTGGCCATGATCTCAACAAATGGCGTAGGCCAAGTGGCGTAGGGTAGGTCATGATTAGCCCCCCCCCCCCCCCCCCCTTTCGTTTCACCAACTCCTGCATCTGCCACCGTTCATGATTATCAAAGTAGGCTTTACCCTGTTCACGATAAGGTAGAAATCAGTGAGTTGTATACGAAGAGATAAAAGGATGGCATTGACTTCGAGACGGTACGTTATATTTTCAAAAGTATATCGTAGCGTTGTCATTTAAGTAGATTGCAATAAATACGTTGTTCATATACGCACTCTTCATTCTCATCTTTCTTCCTAACTCTTATTCGAACAAGGAAATCCCCTATGCCATCCATAATGGTACACTCTATCCATACACCACATCCTCCCTTCCGTGGATGTTCCACGGGTTTCGGCTAGTTATTATTATTGTTTGAGGGAAATAGCCATTATTATTGTCAAAAGGTAAAAAGGTTCATGTTAAATGAAACAGGAAACTGGATCGGGAACCGGAAGACGAAGAAGAAGAGGAGGTGAGCGAAAAGGGCGGAGCGAATGAGTCGGACAAGAAAGCCGAGTTGCTCCGGGTTCTGAAGCTAACGTTGGCGAGTCAGAGTCACGAGCGAACTTTCGGGTTTCCGGGAGAGGAATTCCTACGACGGAGTTGTCATCGCTGTGACCGGTCAAACTGCATGTCAGGTTTTGCGATCGATTCAGGAGAGAATCATCGCCATGCCGTGCGCCACGAGACCGGGTCGTCGGCCATTTTGACTCACGCAGTACTTGTGCTTTGCTCGCGGTTTCGTTTCTTCTCGACCATTTTCACCGCATCCAGACGTCGATCTGGGGCGTGTGTGTGACGTGGCTTTTTGAAGGTTAATTCCTCCATACCCGAGGGTGTGATCTCTCAGTCGCCTGTAGGGCGACTTTGGATATCCCAGTCGCCTTGAGGGCGCCTTTGTACAGCTGTGGCTGTGGGACTGTATTTTCTGGTCTCGATCGGACATCGTTCTGTCGATCGCTGGAGCGAATCAACTTTGGGCTTGAAGCCGGGAATAAGAGACATTGGGGATGTTCGTGTTTCACTCACTTGGAGCACAGTGAGTTCTATATTACCAAACCTGATGGTACCATCATAGGACATGGATTGTACTATTGAATACTATTATTGTTGTACTGTTATTCTTGTGTGATCTTAATACAATATTTGTTTGTAAGTAACAATTGGGGTGGCTTCTCCATTGATCTTTGACATACAGAATAACACATCTTTCTGCCGTGACCCCTCTCGGGGCTCGGAGGTACATCGTGACCAGGGGGTCGGGGAGGAGGACGTAACAAATGTCTCTATCCCGGCATCAAGCCAAAGTCGATCCATGCTCCAGTGATCGTCAGAACGATGTCGTATCGAGACCAGAATCCCGTTCGGTTGACAGTCACACTGCCAAAGATGGGCAAAGGTGTCCTCAAGAGGCGAATGGGAAATCACACCTTCGGGTATGGATGTTCAACGGCTCCCCACACGGCGAACCGCAAATTCCCACTCGAAATCCACGTCACACATGCAAACCAGGCTAACGGCTGGATGCGTTGAAGTGGTTGGAGCGAGGTGAAAAACCTGGAGCAATGCGAAATCGTGCGCGAGGCAAAACGGCCAACGCGTACTCGAGATGTAACGGCACTCCAACGATTCTCTTCGGAATCAACCGCAAAACCTGTCATGCAGGTTTATCTGTCACAGCGATAACAACTCTGTCGCAGGAATCCCTTTCCCAGGAAACCCAAAGTTCACTCATGACCCCCGTTCGCCAGCGTTTGCTCAAAACCTCAACGCAGCTCGGCTCCGTGTCCACCTCACTCGCTCCGCCTCTTCTTCCTATTCTTCTTCCTCTTCTTCTTCGTCCGGTTTCCGATCCGGTTTCCGGTTTCTTTTTAAAACATTAATTTTTTTTTTACCTTTTGAAAACAGTTATCTCCAATTCACTTAAACGATAACGATAATAGTACATGGAACCAAAAATATTTACAGTGGATGAGAACCACAACACCGGAAGTGACAAATCCGTAACACAAGGCACACGCGAGAGAAAATGTCCGCTAGAGCGTTATTTTATCACCCAGGCTCTGACGTCATCTGGGGTTCTTCCCCAATCAGCGAGTCGCTTCTTACCAGTCCTTCCCTTCAATCAAAACCCCGACCAATTACTGCTCCCCGGGGCATGGCGCTCGGCCTGCCCGACCTGTGCGCTTACCAAGTCAATGTTATCAGCGGCAGCGCTCAATGTCCTGGCTTCCGGTTTGTTTTTAATTAGGGTGTTTAAATGCGCGATTTCTGGCTGGTGTCTATGGTGTGGTGCCAAAATGGACATAGGAATAAAGTACAGAGGTAACGATATACAGGGGATAAATTACCCATAATCCCTGAGCTAATTAACATACCCCACTCCTCCGATGGGGACGAAGATGTACTTAATCCGAACACACGGAGCTGACTTATTTACATCAAGGTTTATACACGACATTCGGAGCACCTACCTATACATTCTACCTGCATGCACTAAGGTATCACTACCCCCTACAAACAACACAACCCCCCCCCCCTCCCCTGGAGCCGTAGCCCCCACAAGGTTCATTGTAGGCGCTACCATCCCAGTCTTACCATTTACTGACTTGCACTTAATTAGCCTATGAAATAAATCAGGAGGGCTGTGGGAAGTGAGCCGTAGCTACTTACCTATTCTCCTTATCGTTCTACCCCCTTAAGCAACAATTTGCATTTCAAATACTTACAAAGCTTGACGTCCTTGCTCCTAGCTACTGGGGCAGGAAGAAAAGTCAACAAAGCACACAAAAACCTACCTTAACCACAAAACTTAACCATCACAAATTCAAGAACATTTGTACAACCCCTTCCTAAAGACCGCGTCCCCCGGTGGATGCCACAAGACTCAACGTTACCTGCGGGGGCCATCCCAATGTGCCCCAAATTTCCACGGGCCCTGTCCTGGTGTTACAGGTGAGTGACATGCCTCAGTGGATTTCGCCCCCATTCATTCGCACAAATCCTCTATACATTCACACACATTCCAAAAATCACCAAAGCACAAAATCATTAAAGCACGTATTTCACCCCCCTTGCAGGACCATGGCAATGATGTCATTACACATGTATGTGTGTTTCTACTAGGCAGCTGGGAGGTACCGTACAAGCAAGATGGTGGGGGCACTTCAGGCTGTGGTGACCGCAGTTCAAAAACAAGTCGCCCGACTTACGACTCCTTCACACCACCTTTAACTCTTGGCCTCCTGACAGCCGAGGAATGACGAGACAGGAATGCCTGAACCTTTACTTCAGCTTTCTTAGCTAGCGGGGTTGCCATCATCCACCGAACCTGAACCGCTTCACTGCAATTCCTGTGGGAAATGTGAGCGGGAGGCCGTACCGTCAATCAAACTAAATAAGACAGGCCGCGTGTTACGAGAAAAACAACTACCCCCCCCCATTTTCATTACCACCACCCCATAAAAAACCTCAAAATAATGACGAGATTAATATTAAAATGCAGAAGGCAGCCTGAATGACAACAAAGAGTGGAGATGCAACCGCTGACCACCGGGTGTTAACACACAGTCGCTCTGACATCACCTCAGGACTCAGGTTGCCGTGAACGGCGTATCGGAAGGCACCAAGCCTGCATCTCCTGTTTTATATCTGCGATTATTATACAATTCAGAATAATGATGAGATTAATATTAAAACTCAGAAACCAGTCTGAATAATAATAATGAGTGGAGATGCAGCCTCGGACTATCTGCTGTGAACAACACCACTGTTCTTACAGCACATCCGGTTGCCGCGAATATTGTGTTGTGTTTGAATGCGCCAGGCCGGCATCTCATGTTGTGCATCATCCTTTTTTTCTTTTTTTCTTGTATACAGAATCGAGGCTCGTGAAAGAGCTAACATTCATCACACAAGCAAATCAAACAGACAAATAAAGTATATAAAAAGGGGATCGATAGACAAGATGGGGAGAGAAGGGGAAGCACACAAACACAACATTTGAGAGCAGCGACATCGGGACGTGTGGGAGGGAGAGGGCTTGGGGGGAGGAGGCGTGGGAAGGTGGGGGGCGGGAGGGGGTGGTGGGGGGCGGGAGGGGGTGGTTGGAGAAGAGTATAAAACACAAAGACACCAAGGACTTCCAGGAAAGAGGTTGGTATTTCAAAAAAGTGGATTTGGGGTGAAATTAGCGGGGGTAGAAAAGATCAAGGTTTTGGATGGGGGAAGATAAGAGATGGTGGTGAACAGCTGTTTTAAAGACCTGGAGGGAGGAGTGGGATTGAAGAGTGAGGGAGTTTGTTCCAGAGGCAGGAGAAAAGAGGAATGAAAGAGTGAAAGTGAGCAGAGAGTCTTGATTTTGGCAATTTAACCACAAGAGGTTTGCAGGCAGATCTTGTGCGACCTGAAGGAATATTTGTGGGACAGAGTCCAGAGAGAGCTGGGGGAGCAAGGCCAGAGAGGAGTCGGTGGAAGACGGAAAGACCACCAACCTGCCTGCGGTGAGTAAGTGAAAGGCCCTAGCTTCATCGCGGGAGATTCCAATGATTCTGAACACTGTGGTTTCAACAGCGTGAAGACGAGATAGGTGTGAGGCAGGAGCACCAGCCCAGAGGGGAGAGCAGTATTCCATTGAGCTGCGGATGAAAGCCTTGTATGTGGTGAGGAATGAGGAGCTCAGGTGTGCCAAGGAAGGACTTCGCACGATGGAGGATGCCCAGTCGGCGACTGGCTTTGGAGGCCAGATTTGAAATGTGGTTTTCCCAGGAAAGATCATGGCAGATAGTGAGACCCAAAAGCTTGAGTGACAGAACTTCTTGGAGAGGATTATTCAGAAAGTGGATGGGAGGGTTGGCCAGTCGGTCTTTTCGGAGAGACATCGTAAGAGTGTGAGATTTGGCAGGATTGAAAAACATGTTCCACTTGTTTGCCCAGTCTGATTTTGTCCAGGTCTGCAAAGAGTGAGGAGGCTGCAGACTGCTGATCTGAGGGTTGAGGAATGGAGCGGCAGAGAGTGGAGTCATCAGCAAAGAGATAGAGAGGATTTTCAAGAGAGTCAGAGAGATCATTGATGAAGACCAGAAAAAGCACAGGGTCCAGAACACTGCCTTGGGGAACTCCAGCCTGAACAGGAAGAGGAGATGAGAGAAACCCATTCAGGGCCACACGTTGACTACGACCAGAGAGGACGTCCGCCAGCCATGCATGGATATTTCCATGGATACCAAAGCAGGAGAGTTTGGTGAGCAGAGCGGGGTGCCAGACCGTATCGAAGGCATGTGAAATGTCAAGGGAGACAGCGCTAATTTCCTGTTTGGCATTGAGGACCTCCATCCATTGTTGAGATAGCAGAAGCAGCATGTCCAGAGTAGAGCGACCTGGTCTGAAACCAAATTGATGATCAGAGATCAAGCCATTGGAGAAGAGGAAAGATTTCATATCCGAAGCAATGATGGATTCCATGACTTTGCTGATAATTGGGAGAAGGCCGATTGGTCTGTAGTTGCTAGGATCTGTTTTTGCACCTTTTTTGTGTAAAGCGGTGATGTTGGCTGATTTCCAAGCAGATGGCAGATGACCATGAGCAAAAGAGAGGGTGAAGAGAACAGAGAGAGGGAGTGAAAGAGCGGAAGAACAGGATTTTAGGACCCGTGGACTGATGCCGTCAGATGGAGTTGCAGAATCAGAGTCGAGGGTTGACAGAAACTTTTCCACCTTGTCAGGAGGAAAGGAAACCAGGAGCCAGGCGCAGCTGGGTATGCCGGGGTACAGTGGCTACAGAGTGGGATGGGTTTGGGACACAATATTTTGAAGCAAACACAGAGTTGAGGCATTCAGCTTTTTCACGTGCGGAGTCAGCTGTGTAGCCGTTTGAGGTAAGGGAGGGGATGGAGGGGGAACAAACACCAGAAACAGATTTGACCAGACGCCACCAGGATTTGGAAGAGGGAGACAGATAAGAGAGTTTGGTCTTGAGAACGGAGAGATATTGTTTCCTGGCTCTCCTGAGGGTGGATACACACTTGTTTCGGGCTTTGTGAAAGGAAATGAGATTTCCTTCCGTTGGATTTGCTTTCCAGGAGACGAAGGCAAGTTGTTTCTGGGCAACAGCCTCACCACAAGATTCTGTGTACCATGGATGGGAGGAAGGTTATGACAACTGAAGACGAGATGGGATAAATCTGTACATGAGGGAGAGCAATTTACTTTGGAAGAATTCCCAAGATGAGTTGATGTCAGAGGCGGTAGAGACGGGAGACCAGTCCAGATGATTGATGGCTGCTTGAAGACCGTGCCAGTTGGCCTGAGTGAAATGCCAGACTCGTCGACGCTGAGGAGGCTCTCTGAGAATGGTCAGAGAGATGTCCACTTTAACAAGCACATGATCAGATGAGCCGATTGGAGCAGAAGAAGAGCAGCAGACATTTTCAGGGAAGTTAGTCATAACCAAGTGCAGAAGAGAAGATGCTCCGTTGACTGAGATCCGGGTCGGGAAATTGACAGATTGTGTCAGTCCCAGTGAGTCGCAGAAGTCCTTTGCTGAGGAGCCATGGCTGGTGAGAGAGGTACCAACAACCAGCCAACTGGCATGGTGACAATTGAAATCACCACATATGAGGAAGAGAGGGTTGGGATGAGTTGATAGAAATTGGGCCATATTATCAGACAGCGAGATGTAGATGCAGTCATCACTGTTTGGTGAACGGTACAACACACATATGAACAAAAGGTGGGAGCGAAGGGGAAGCCGTAGCCAGAGGTATTCCCGGGGTGAGGTGGAGAGAGGGCAGTGCAGTGTGAGTGAGGAAGAGAGTTTTTGATAAAGATAGCAACCCCACCTCCAGGACGAGGCTCAGGTCTATCATACCGGAGGAGGGAGTAACCCGGGAGAGATACTAAGGAATCAGAGACATCATGAAGGAGGAAAGTTTCTGTTAAGCAGATCACGTCTGGTTTGTCAGAAGCGACCTGTATGGAGAGATCAGTCAAGTCTGAGTGAAGGCCCTGGATGTTTGAGGTCCACACTTAATGAAGAGTAAGGGGGAGCATCGGATACAGAATGGGGGGGGGGGGGGGTGGAGGGGGAAGGTAAGATGTGGAAGAGGAGGAAGAGTAGGGAGTAGCTGTTGGGAGAGTAGGGAGAGCTGTTGAAGGTGTGTCAGAGATTTCAGAATAGTTCGGAGAAAGGGAAGGATGGGGCAGTCAAAGGGTTTGATGGTGATTGGGTGAGGCACAGTGAGGTGTTATTTGAGGAGGGGGAAGAGCGAGGCAGAAGGTTGGGGGAGATGGAGGTGAGAGTTGGAAGGGGGAAGAAGCGGGGAGGATGCTTTGAGGAGGAGTGAGAGGGGGAAATGGAGAAGAAATGAGGGTGGGGAGATTTGAAGGGGAGGGGCGAAGGGGAAGTTTATGAGGGGAGGGGTTAGGGGGGAGTTTAGGAGGGAAGGGACAAGGGGAGGGATTTGAAAGGGATGGGAGATGGGGAGGTTTGGAGGGGAGGGGAGGGGCAAGGGGGGAGTCTTGGAGGGGTGTGGGGGGAGTTTAGGAGGGAAGGGGCAAGGGGGGAGATTTCAAAGGGATGGTTGATGGGGAGGATTTGGAGGGGAGGGGAAAGGGGGAAGATTTGAAAGAGATGGGTGATGGGGAAGATTTGGAGGGGAGGGGCAAGGGGGAGGTTTGAAAGAGATGGGTGATGGGGAAGATTTGGAGGGGAGGGGCAAGGGGGAGATTTGTAGGGGAGGGGCGATGGGGAAGATTTGAAGGGGAGGGGTGAGATTGGATTTTAGAAAGAGTACGATTAATGGGAAACGAACATTTATTGCAAAATGTGTTTCTTGTGACCTTTGAGTCAAAAATACGTTAAATACGTGTATTACATACGTACGTAAAAAAAAATACGTTAAATCTTTGATTATTATTCCAGTAAAATAATTTGGAATTGGAATGGTGACTCTGCTCTGATCCCTCTGCCTCATCACCTTGCACCAGTGCACCATCACACCGGAATACTGTTAGAGTGCAACTCGCACAACAGCCAATGGCTGTTCAAGAGGTGATTTGGCATGCAGCGGAGGGGGCACTGCTTTCGCCAGTGTGCCAATGATTAGGCTGCGGCGTGCCAATGGTGGCATGCGTGCTTAAGGTTGCCGACCCCTGCACTATTGTATACCCTTTCTTTATCCACACCTTTCTGCTTCATGTCCGCCTCCACACAATCACTCCATCTCCTCTTCGGTCTGACCCGCCATCTCTTTCCAGGTGGTATAATTCTCCTCATTCCTTCTCATCACATGCCCATACCATCTCGATCTACTTCCCTGTACCTTCTTAGATGCTTCACTTTCACAGTTCTTCTGATGTCTTCATTCCTCACATGGTCTTCTCACGTTACACCACACAACCATCTCAGCATCCTCATCTCAGTCACATCTAATCTTTAATCCAACCTTCTTATCATCGGCCATGTCGTCTCCGCACCGTACAACAGCGCCAGCCTCAGTACCGTTCTGTCCACCATTCCCTTCAGTCTAATCGGCATCTTTCTATCACAAAGCACTCCTGAAACCTTCTACCAGTTACCCCATTTTCACTGGCTTTGCTTACATTAAATGGTTCTCCATCTGATCAGCAATGAACACCTCTAGCATAAGCTTGGTGTTGGCTTAACTGTTAAGGTGGCTGGCTTGAGATCTTATGGTCTTGAGTTTGAGCCCCTGTCGTTCCATTCAAATAACACCAGGTGGGTTGACTCAGCTTGTCATCCTTCCGAGCAAAGCAAAATGAGTACCAGCTGACCTAGTAATGGGGTGCACTGCATCAGCAGCACATCTGCGCTTCCAGAAAATGAGGCAGCCAAGCAGCCACAGGCTGTATATGAACCGCCACCACCACCTCTAGCACCTTCCCACATCTGAAATTAAGCTAACATGTCTATCGTTCTTTAATTATTCTATGTATCCTTTCTTAACTAATGGTGTTGCATTTGCTACTTTTCATTCCTCTGGTACCTGCCCTGACTCCAGTGAGCTGTTAAAGATATCAGACTCGAGGGAGTGAAGAGGGAGGACGTTTTCATGCAATGAGGATTTTTGACGCATGTTGGAGTTTCTTTCCCAGAAAGTCTAACAAGTTCACAAAACCTTAAAAAAAACTGTCGTAACTTCACAGCATGTTTATTATTCTTGGCAGCCTTAACTGCTCGGGCTCTGCTCACTTGCTAAAGTTTCCCACTCCCCCCTCCCCCACCCCCCCCCCCCCCCCCCCGGTTGTGGATAAAATGTTTACACCAATTCATCACTTGATTGGACAGTGTTGTGATGTACTTCCACCGATCCCACTTTGAGATGCCATGGATAGGCTCTTAGATAGCAAACTTGGATGACAGCAAACTTTGCAACGTCATTAACATGGCTCATGGTTTATTCGTACGTGAATTGGACCCACCGCATCAGCAACATGCTGCCTCCAGAAATGAAGCAAAGCAGCAAGACACAATAATGATCCATCTGTTTTATTGTTCCCGTGATTTTAACTCCCCAGAGGAATTGTAAAAAAAACTTTTGAATCTCCATACACAGCTGGATTCAGCACAGCTCGGTACATACAGTGTGAAGAGGGCATTTCAGCCAAATTTTGTCTGCATGATAATTCACAGCGATTTCTGCAAATGTTAAAATAACTATGGATGTTTTACATGTTCATAAGTAAATGTTGCTTCAAATTAATCCAAACCTACAGGAAAATTATGTATATTTTCAATCAAACAAATAAATTGAACCCGGGTGGTGTATAGGTAACAGACCACTGCCTTGATCGCTGCCAAATTAATTCTTTAGCTGTTAGTAAATATATGACCTCCCATTTTTGAGCTTTTTCAACCAGAAAAAGAATAAAAAGCTTCCTTTTTGTGCACTGCTCCTTTCATATTCCATCTCCAGACGCTGCATGTCGTCATCCCCCTTCGGTGCCCGGCGATGGCGCGGGCTGAAAGGGAGTACTCGGGTTTCACTCCGTTTGTTTGTTGTACACCGCTCCTTTCCTATGCCATCTCCAGGCGCTGCATAACGACATTGCCGAGCCCCCTTCGGTATTGCTTGTTTTCTTGTGACGTCATCGGAGCACGCGCGCAGGGCACCCTGGGACACCTCGGCCATTTTGATACCCTCTCGAACAACGTCGTCAGCGGATTCACATTAAATAGTTTTTGTTCACGACCAGTCATGCCAATTTGCGGCGTATTTCGTTGTTCAAACAGGCCAGGCGTTAGGCCAGGAGTTAAGTTTTACAAAACGCCCAAACTTCTACTGAATCAGGGTGAGGAAACAAGAAATTTAAGTGAAGAGAGGCGGCGTTTGTGGAAGGCTGCCATCAATCGCAGTGACATCCAAACAGAATCACAGTGGGATCGCACACCTGTCTGCTCCGAGCATTTTGTTCACAGTAAGTAAGAACATGTTTCATGGAATGCGAAACCTGGAACATAAAAGTATTCAATTTGAAACTGTCCAATAAACTTTCTAAAGTTATGTACTCTTATCAACTCGGTCAAAATGAATCTCGATTTTATCATGTGAAGAACGTGCTATGTATTCATTGCTTACATGATAAATATAGGTGATGACTTATGGCCATACGCACAAAGCACCCATGGCGGCACTCACTTCGCACTGTGCGTCACATGTCTACAAAGTATGCACACATGCATGCACAGCTTAAAACTGCAGTGGTTTTTGAACAAATGGAGGGCACTTAATCAATCAGGTCCATAACATTAGCACAAGCAGCTTTAAAAAATACATGTTTGTTTAATATATTAATACCTTGGATCGAATCAAGTGGACGTCATTCAGTTCTTTGTGTAGGATTTGTCGCACCCATCCATCTTGGTACAACCTGTATGCCTCGAGGGATTTATACTTCTTCAACTCATCTTTGGTATAGGCCGATTTGCTGAACAACAGGTAGTTGATCACGTCGATGTGGGTCACCTGAGGCCACTTGCTCACATTCTTCTCAAATTGATCATTTGATAGACCATAAGGGTCTCGCCGTGGGCGCTGGCAGGGTGTACTTCAAAATAAGCTTAAGTGTCAAGTGTTAGGTTCCTCCTTGCCCTCGCAAGGGAAAGGCTAGGGTCAAGCTCTTCCAAATTTCCAAACACTAGGAATCGGACATCTCAAATTAATTAATTAATTTGTTAACACATCTCAGTCGCCCGCGACCTCTCTAGCGCGGGCGTCGAACCAGTTCATTCCCGGTGCGACCGGGCCGAGTATCGGCCCGGCCGTGGCCGAAGCCGTTGATTCCGCCGTAGCACGCTAACGTGTAGGCTCGCGCGCCCCTGGTCCGCCGGGGCTCCGCGGGTGTCCTACCGTGCCTGGCTTGCCGGTGCCCGGGGACGGATCTCGCTGTCTAAACATGGTAGCGCTAGGCCAGTGGGACCGCCGGGACCCACGTGCACTCACATGGTGTTGTGCGCGTGGGCGGCAGTATCAGACCGGGGCGCCCAAAGGCGCCACGCACCCAAACGCTCCCCGGCTAAAGTTCATCCTGAAAGCGCCCACATTGTGCGGACAAACCAAGTCAAGGGCCACGTGGTCAGGAGAACCACACTGTGCCTATCGGCCGGCCTCAAAGACCGAAATTGTGACGGTGTCACCCTTAATCATGCAGCGAAAATGAATGAACTCATTCATTTCGTCATCTAAACAGTGACGCGCATGAAGGGATGAACGAGATCCTCACTGTCCCTATCTACTATCCAGCGATCCCACAGCCAAGGGAACGGGCTTGGCGGAATCAGTGGGGAAAGAAAACCCCTTTTGAGCTTGACTCTAGCCCGACTCTGTGAAGGGTCTTGAGAGGCCGCAGGCACTCAATAGGGCTGGACCCGTGAAATTTCGGGGATTTTTTGGTAAAACTACCTCAGGATAAGGTTACATAGGAAAACACCGTGTTAAATTTCCGTCGCCGAAGGACTCTATTTCTTATTGCGAAATTCTCTAAGACTTCGCCTCTAGGAGTTAATGAAAATATTAACTTATATAAAAATTAGTTTTCTAAGACTGAAGCGGGGTGACGTCATCACGCCCTTAGTTTTCTAAGACTGAAGCGCAGTGACGTCATCACGCCCCCTCCATGAGTGTCAAAGGTCGTTTGAAGAAGAAGAGCTCGGAGTTGGACTGGACTGTGGTGTGGACACGAGGCGCAGCGTGGCAGCGGACGCCATTTGAAGAGCTGAGAGGACTCAGTCGTGATAGGGTGAGCCTGAGTGAGTATATCAAGACAAGAACAAGATCTAGAAGGAGGTATGTACGGTGCGATTCATATAATATATTGTTTAGCTATCGTCGATGAGGAATTTGGGGTTCGGAATGGGTGATCGGCCTGGGTGACCTGGTCTCGACTAGATGCTAGGCCGCACCTCATTTTGTTAAATAAAGTGGTCACAAAATACTCGGATCTTAATTCTGTTTTCAGATTTTTCAGTCGCTAGACTAGCTTAACACTCAATAGAATGGGGCCCGCGAAATTTCGGGGATTTTTGGTGGAATTACCTCGGGGTAAAGTTACATAGGAAAGCCCCATGTTAAATTTTCGTTGCCGAAGGACTTTATTTTTTGCGAATTTCATCCTGACTTCGCCTCTAGGAGGATACAGGGGTATCTGTGGATAACGGGAACCTTAATTTGGCGAAATTCGGACTGATATTGACCGAGTTATTCAAAATATTAACTTATATCAAATAAATCTTTTGTGATTTTGTATTTTGCGCACCTGTATCGTTGGAGGTATTGGCTTATATAGGATTGGTTTTCTAAAGCTTATATCAGAATATTAACTTATATCAAATGGGTCTTTTGAGGTGAAAGTGTGATGACGTCACCACGTCACGCGGCACGAATGCGCGCCTGTGTCGTGGGAGATACTGACTTCTATAGGGAGGCCCCATCACCCTCCCCCATCACCCTCCCCCATCACCCTGCCATCACCCTCCCATCACCCTGCCATCACCCTCCCCCATCACCCTGCCATCACCCTCCCATCACCCTCCCCCGTCACCCTCCCCCGTCACCCTCCCCCGTCACCCTCTGCCATCACCCTCTGCCATCACCCTCTGCCATCACCCTCTGCCATCACCCTGCCATCACCCTGCCCCATCACCCTGCCATCACCCTGCCCCATCACCTTGCCATCACCCTCCCACCACCCTGCCATCACCCTCCCACCACCCTGCCATCACCCTCCCATCACCCTCCAATCACCCTCCCATCACCCTGCCACCACCCTCCCACCACCCTCCCATCACCCTGCCATCACCCTCCCATCACCTTGCCATCACCCTCCCACCACCCTGCAATCACCCTCCCATCACCCTCCCATCACCCTTTATTGGACCATTTGACTTCTGTAGGGTTGGTTTTCTAAGGCTTGTATCAAATAATCAATTTATATCAAATCTTTTAAGGTGAAAGCGCGATGACGTCACCACGTCACGCGGCACGAATGCGCACCTGTGTCGTTGGAAGTATTGGCTTATATAGGGTTGGTTTTCTAAGGCTGTAGGCCGCACCTCATTTTGTCGAATAAAGTGGTATGCGGGTGGTTCCGGTATTTGGGACCGCAGGGACGGAAAGTGCAGCCGGCCCGCTCTGAAGGTTCGGATCGGGACACCGGGATTCATTCCGGTCGCCCGGTCGGCCCGGAGGTGGGGGTGCGGGGCCTGTCACGGAACGTCAACACAAACGGCCTGCCGGGGCCGCCCAAAAGTCGGGCGTGAGGGGCGCGTCCACTAATGGAACGCCTCTCGCTTCCCAGATCGAGGGCCACGTGGTCAGGAGAACCTCGTCCCTTCTGGTTGCCCTGCCGTCCCGCCGTGGGCGCTGGCAGGGTGTACTTCAAAATAAGCTTAAGTGTCAAGTGTTAGGTTCCTCCTTGCCCTCGCAAGGGAAAGGCTAGGGTCAAGCTCTTCCAAATTTCCAAACACTAGGAATCGGACATCTCAAATTAATTAATTAATTTGTTAACACATCTCAGTCGCCCGCGACCTCTCTAGCGCGGGCGTCGAACCAGTTCATTCCCGGTGCGACCGGGCCGAGTATCGGCCCGGCCGTGGCCGAAGCCGTTGATTCCGCCGTAGCACGCTAACGTGTAGGCTCGCGCGCCCCTGGTCCGCCGGGGCTCCGCGGGTGTCCTACCGTGCCTGGCTTGCCGGTGCCCGGGGACGGATCTCGCTGTCTAAACATGGTAGCGCTAGGCCAGTGGGACCGCCGGGACCCACGTGCACTCACATGGTGTTGTGCGCGTGGGCGGCAGTATCAGACCGGGGCGCCCAAAGGCGCCACGCACCCAAACGCTCCCCGGCTAAAGTTCATCCTGAAAGCGCCCACATTGTGCGGACAAACCAAGTCAAGGGCCACGTGGTCAGGAGAACCACACTGTGCCTATCGGCCGGCCTCAAAGACCGAAATTGTGACGGTGTCACCCTTAATCATGCAGCGAAAATGAATGAACTCATTCATTTCGTCATCTAAACAGTGACGCGCATGAAGGGATGAACGAGATCCTCACTGTCCCTATCTACTATCCAGCGATCCCACAGCCAAGGGAACGGGCTTGGCGGAATCAGTGGGGAAAGAAAACCCCTTTTGAGCTTGACTCTAGCCCGACTCTGTGAAGGGTCTTGAGAGGCCGCAGGCACTCAATAGGGCTGGACCCGTGAAATTTCGGGGATTTTTTGGTAAAACTACCTCAGGATAAGGTTACATAGGAAAACACCGTGTTAAATTTCCGTCGCCGAAGGACTCTATTTCTTATTGCGAAATTCTCTAAGACTTCGCCTCTAGGAGTTAATGAAAATATTAACTTATATAAAAATTAGTTTTCTAAGACTGAAGCGGGGTGACGTCATCACACCCTTAGTTTTCTAAGACTGAAGCGCAGTGACGTCATCACGCCCCCTCCATGAGTGTCAAAGGTCGTTTGAAGAAGAAGAGCTCGGAGTTGGACTGGACTGTGGTGTGGACACGAGGCGCAGCGTGGCAGCGGACGCCATTTGAAGAGCTGAGAGGACTCAGTCGTGATAGGGTGAGCCTGAGTGAGTATATCAAGACAAGAACAAGATCTAGAAGGAGGTATGTACGGTGCGATTCATATAATATATTGTTTAGCTATCGTCGATGAGGAATTTGGGGTTCGGAATGGGTGATCGGCCTGGGTGACCTGGTCTCGACTAGATGCTAGGCCGCACCTCATTTTGTTAAATAAAGTGGTCACAAAATACTCGGATCTTAATTCTGTTTTCAGATTTTTCAGTCGCTAGACTAGCTTAACACTCAATAGAATGGGGCCCGCGAAATTTCGGGGATTTTTGGTGGAATTACCTCGGGGTAAAGTTACATAGGAAAGCCCCATGTTAAATTTTCGTTGCCGAAGGACTTTATTTTTTGCGAATTTCATCCTGACTTCGCCTCTAGGAGGATACAGGGGTATCTGTGGATAACGGGAACCTTAATTTGGCGAAATTCGGACTGATATTGACCGAGTTATTCAAAATATTAACTTATATCAAATAAATCTTTTGTGATTTTGTATTTTGCGCACCTGTATCGTTGGAGGTATTGGCTTATATAGGATTGGTTTTCTAAAGCTTATATCAGAATATTAACTTATATCAAATGGGTCTTTTGAGGTGAAAGTGTGATGACGTCACCACGTCACGCGGCACGAATGCGCGCCTGTGTCGTGGGAGATACTGACTTCTATAGGGAGGCCCCATCACCCTCCCCCATCACCCTCCCCCATCACCCTGCCATCACCCTCCCATCACCCTGCCATCACCCTCCCCCATCACCCTGCCATCACCCTCCCATCACCCTCCCCCGTCACCCTCCCCCGTCACCCTCCCCCGTCACCCTCTGCCATCACCCTCTGCCATCACCCTGCCATCACCCTGCCCCATCACCCTGCCCCATCACCTTGCCATCACCCTCCCACCACCCTGCCATCACCCTCCCACCACCCTCCCATCACCCTGCCATCACCCTCCCATCACCCTCCCATCACCCTCCCATCACCCTGCCACCACCCTCCCACCACCCTCCCATCACCCTGCCATCACCCTCCCATCACCTTGCCATCACCCTCCCACCACCCTGCAATCACCCTCCCATCACCCTCCCATCACCCTGCCATCACCCTTTATTGGACCATTTGACTTCTGTAGGGTTGGTTTTCTAAGGCTTGTATCAAATAATCAATTTATATCAAATCTTTTAAGGTGAAAGCGCGATGACGTCACCACGTCACGCGGCACGAATGCGCACCTGTGTCGTTGGAAGTATTGGCTTATATAGGGTTGGTTTTCTAAGGCTGTAGGCCGCACCTCATTTTGTCGAATAAAGTGGTATGCGGGTGGTTCCGGTATTTGGGACCGCAGGGACGGAAAGTGCAGCCGGCCCGCTCTGAAGGTTCGGATCGGGACACCGGGATTCATTCCGGTCGCCCGGTCGGCCCGGAGGTGGGGGTGCGGGGCCTGTCACGGAACGTCAACACAAACGGCCTGCCGGGGCCGCCCAAAAGTCGGGCGTGAGGGGCGCGTCCACTAATGGAACGCCTCTCGCTTCCCAGATCGAGGGCCACGTGGTCAGGAGAACCTCGTCCCTTCTGGTTGCCCTGCCGTCCCGCCGTGGGCGCTGGCAGGGTGTACTTCAAAATAAGCTTAAGTGTCAAGTGTTAGGTTCCTCCTTGCCCTCGCAAGGGAAAGGCTAGGGTCAAGCTCTTCCAAATTTCCAAACACTAGGAATCGGACATCTCAAATTAATTAATTAATTTGTTAACACATCTCAGTCGCCCGCGACCTCTCTAGCGCGGGCGTCGAACCAGTTCATTCCCGGTGCGACCGGGCCGAGTATCGGCCCGGCCGTGGCCGAAGCCGTTGATTCCGCCGTAGCACGCTAACGTGTAGGCTCGCGCGCCCCTGGTCCGCCGGGGCTCCGCGGGTGTCCTACCGTGCCTGGCTTGCCGGTGCCCGGGGACGGATCTCGCTGTCTAAACATGGTAGCGCTAGGCCAGTGGGACCGCCGGGACCCACGTGCACTCACATGGTGTTGTGCGCGTGGGCGGCAGTATCAGACCGGGGCGCCCAAAGGCGCCACGCACCCAAACGCTCCCCGGCTAAAGTTCATCCTGAAAGCGCCCACATTGTGCGGACAAACCAAGTCAAGGGCCACGTGGTCAGGAGAACCACACTGTGCCTATCGGCCGGCCTCAAAGACCGAAATTGTGACGGTGTCACCCTTAATCATGCAGCGAAAATGAATGAACTCATTCATTTCGTCATCTAAACAGTGACGCGCATGAAGGGATGAACGAGATCCTCACTGTCCCTATCTACTATCCAGCGATCCCACAGCCAAGGGAACGGGCTTGGCGGAATCAGTGGGGAAAGAAAACCCCTTTTGAGCTTGACTCTAGCCCGACTCTGTGAAGGGTCTTGAGAGGCCGCAGGCACTCAATAGGGCTGGACCCGTGAAATTTCGGGGATTTTTTGGTAAAACTACCTCAGGATAAGGTTACATAGGAAAACACCGTGTTAAATTTCCGTCGCCGAAGGACTCTATTTCTTATTGCGAAATTCTCTAAGACTTCGCCTCTAGGAGTTAATGAAAATATTAACTTATATAAAAATTAGTTTTCTAAGACTGAAGCGGGGTGACGTCATCACGCCCTTAGTTTTCTAAGACTGAAGCGCAGTGACGTCATCACGCCCCCTCCATGAGTGTCAAAGGTCGTTTGAAGAAGAAGAGCTCGGAGTTGGACTGGACTGTGGTGTGGACACGAGGCGCAGCGTGGCAGCGGACGCCATTTGAAGAGCTGAGAGGACTCAGTCGTGATAGGGTGAGCCTGAGTGAGTATATCAAGACAAGAACAAGATCTAGAAGGAGGTATGTACGGTGCGATTCATATAATATATTGTTTAGCTATCGTCGATGAGGAATTTGGGGTTCGGAATGGGTGATCGGCCTGGGTGACCTGGTCTCGACTAGATGCTAGGCCGCACCTCATTTTGTTAAATAAAGTGGTCACAAAATACTCGGATCTTAATTCTGTTTTCAGATTTTTCAGTCGCTAGACTAGCTTAACACTCAATAGAATGGGGCCCGCGAAATTTCGGGGATTTTTGGTGGAATTACCTCGGGGTAAAGTTACATAGGAAAGCCCCATGTTAAATTTTCGTTGCCGAAGGACTTTATTTTTTGCGAATTTCATCCTGACTTCGCCTCTAGGAGGATACAGGGGTATCTGTGGATAACGGGAACCTTAATTTGGCGAAATTCGGACTGATATTGACCGAGTTATTCAAAATATTAACTTATATCAAATAAATCTTTTGTGATTTTGTATTTTGCGCACCTGTATCGTTGGAGGTATTGGCTTATATAGGATTGGTTTTCTAAAGCTTATATCAGAATATTAACTTATATCAAATGGGTCTTTTGAGGTGAAAGTGTGATGACGTCACCACGTCACGCGGCACGAATGCGCGCCTGTGTCGTGGGAGATACTGACTTCTATAGGGAGGCCCCATCACCCTCCCCCATCACCCTGCCATCACCCTCCCATCACCCTGCCATCACCCTCCCCCATCACCCTGCCATCACCCTCCCCCATCACCCTGCCATCACCCTCCCATCACCCTCCCCCGTCACCCTCCCCCGTCACCCTCCCCCGTCACCCTCCCCCGTCACCCTCTGCCATCACCCTCTGCCATCACCCTCTGCCATCACCCTCTGCCATCACCCTCTGCCATCACCCTGCCATCACCCTGCCCCATCACCCTGCCATCACCCTGCCCCATCACCTTGCCATCACCCTCCCACCACCCTGCCATCACCCTCCCACCACCCTCCCATCACCCTGCCATCACCCTCCCATCACCCTCCAATCACCCTCCCATCACCCTGCCACCACCCTCCCACCACCCTCCCATCACCCTGCCATCACCCTCCCATCACCTTGCCATCACCCTCCCACCACCCTGCAATCACCCTCCCATCACCCTCCCATCACCCTGCCATCACCCTCCCATCACCCTTTATTGGACCATTTGACTTCTGTAGGGTTGGTTTTCTAAGGCTTGTATCAAATAATCAATTTATATCAAATCTTTTAAGGTGAAAGCGCGATGACGTCACCACGTCACGCGGCACGAATGCGCACCTGTGTCGTTGGAAGTATTGGCTTATATAGGGTTGGTTTTCTAAGGCTGTAGGCCGCACCTCATTTTGTCGAATAAAGTGGTATGCGGGTGGTTCCGGTATTTGGGACCGCAGGGACGGAAAGTGCAGCCGGCCCGCTCTGAAGGTTCGGATCGGGACACCGGGATTCATTCCGGTCGCCCGGTCGGCCCGGAGGTGGGGGTGCGGGGCCTGTCACGGAACGTCAACACAAACGGCCTGCCGGGGCCGCCCAAAAGTCGGGCGTGAGGGGCGCGTCCACTAATGGAACGCCTCTCGCTTCCCAGATCGAGGGCCACGTGGTCAGGAGAACCTCGTCCCTTCTGGTTGCCCTGCCGTCCCGCCGTGGGCGCTGGCAGGGTGTACTTCAAAATAAGCTTAAGTGTCAAGTGTTAGGTTCCTCCTTGCCCTCGCAAGGGAAAGGCTAGGGTCAAGCTCTTCCAAATTTCCAAACACTAGGAATCGGACATCTCAAATTAATTAATTAATTTGTTAACACATCTCAGTCGCCCGCGACCTCTCTAGCGCGGGCGTCGAACCAGTTCATTCCCGGTGCGACCGGGCCGAGTATCGGCCCGGCCGTGGCCGAAGCCGTTGATTCCGCCGTAGCACGCTAACGTGTAGGCTCGCGCGCCCCTGGTCCGCCGGGGCTCCGCGGGTGTCCTACCGTGCCTGGCTTGCCGGTGCCCGGGGACGGATCTCGCTGTCTAAACATGGTAGCGCTAGGCCAGTGGGACCGCCGGGACCCACGTGCACTCACATGGTGTTGTGCGCGTGGGCGGCAGTATCAGACCGGGGCGCCCAAAGGCGCCACGCACCCAAACGCTCCCCGGCTAAAGTTCATCCTGAAAGCGCCCACATTGTGCGGACAAACCAAGTCAAGGGCCACGTGGTCAGGAGAACCACACTGTGCCTATCGGCCGGCCTCAAAGACCGAAATTGTGACGGTGTCACCCTTAATCATGCAGCGAAAATGAATGAACTCATTCATTTCGTCATCTAAACAGTGACGCGCATGAAGGGATGAACGAGATCCTCACTGTCCCTATCTACTATCCAGCGATCCCACAGCCAAGGGAACGGGCTTGGCGGAATCAGTGGGGAAAGAAAACCCCTTTTGAGCTTGACTCTAGCCCGACTCTGTGAAGGGTCTTGAGAGGCCGCAGGCACTCAATAGGGCTGGACCCGTGAAATTTCGGGGATTTTTTGGTAAAACTACCTCAGGATAAGGTTACATAGGAAAACACCGTGTTAAATTTCCGTCGCCGAAGGACTCTATTTCTTATTGCGAAATTCTCTAAGACTTCGCCTCTAGGAGTTAATGAAAATATTAACTTATATAAAAATTAGTTTTCTAAGACTGAAGCGGGGTGACGTCATCACGCCCTTAGTTTTCTAAGACTGAAGCGCAGTGACGTCATCACGCCCCCTCCATGAGTGTCAAAGGTCGTTTGAAGAAGAAGAGCTCGGAGTTGGACTGGACTGTGGTGTGGACACGAGGCGCAGCGTGGCAGCGGACGCCATTTGAAGAGCTGAGAGGACTCAGTCGTGATAGGGTGAGCCTGAGTGAGTATATCAAGACAAGAACAAGATCTAGAAGGAGGTATGTACGGTGCGATTCATATAATATATTGTTTAGCTATCGTCGATGAGGAATTTGGGGTTCGGAATGGGTGATCGGCCTGGGTGACCTGGTCTCGACTAGATGCTAGGCCGCACCTCATTTTGTTAAATAAAGTGGTCACAAAATACTCGGATCTTAATTCTGTTTTCAGATTTTTCAGTCGCTAGACTAGCTTAACACTCAATAGAATGGGGCCCGCGAAATTTCGGGGATTTTTGGTGGAATTACCTCGGGGTAAAGTTACATAGGAAAGCCCCATGTTAAATTTTCGTTGCCGAAGGACTTTATTTTTTGCGAATTTCATCCTGACTTCGCCTCTAGGAGGATACAGGGGTATCTGTGGATAACGGGAACCTTAATTTGGCGAAATTCGGACTGATATTGACCGAGTTATTCAAAATATTAACTTATATCAAATAAATCTTTTGTGATTTTGTATTTTGCGCACCTGTATCGTTGGAGGTATTGGCTTATATAGGATTGGTTTTCTAAAGCTTATATCAGAATATTAACTTATATCAAATGGGTCTTTTGAGGTGAAAGTGTGATGACGTCACCACGTCACGCGGCACGAATGCGCGCCTGTGTCGTGGGAGATACTGACTTCTATAGGGAGGCCCCATCACCCTCCCCCATCACCCTCCCCCATCACCCTGCCATCACCCTCCCATCACCCTGCCATCACCCTCCCCCATCACCCTGCCATCACCCTCCCATCACCCTCCCATCTCCCTGCCATCACCCTCCCATCACCCTGCCATCACCCTCCCACCACCCTCTCGTTGGAGGTATTGACTTATTTAGGGTTGGTTTTCTAAGGCTGTAGGCCGCACCTCATTTTGTCAAATAAAGTGGTATTCGGGTGGTTCCGGTATTTGGGACCGCAGGGATGGAAAGTGCAGGTGCGGGGTGCTTGGCACTCCCCAGCCGGCCCGCTCTGAAGGTTCGGATCGGGACACCGGGATTCATTCCGGTCGCCCGGTCGGCCCTGAGGTGGGGGTGCGGGGCCCGTCACGGAACGTCAAAACAAACTCCTCCCTCCCATCCCATCACCCTCCCATCACCCTCCCATCACCCTCCCATCACCCTCCCATCACCCTCCCCCATCACCCTCCCCCATCACCCTCCCCCATCACCCTCCCCCATCACCCTCCCCCATCACCCTCCCCCATCACCCTCCCCCATCACCCTCCCCCATCACCCTGCCATCACCCTGCCATCACCCTGCCATCACCCTCCCATCACCCTGCCATCACCCTCCCATCACCCTCCCCCATCACCCTCCCCCATCACCCTCTGCCATCACCCTGCCATCACCCTGCCATCACCCTCCCATCACCCTGCCCCATCACCCTGCCCCATCACTCTCCCCCCTCCCTCCCGTCACCCTGCCATCACCCTCCCATCACCCTCCCATCACCCTGCCACCACCCTCTCGTTGGAGGTAGTGACTTATTTAGGGTTGGTTTTGTAAGGCTGTAGGCCGCACCTCATTTTGTCAAATAAAGTGGTATTCGGGTGGTTCCGGTATTTGGGACCGCAGGGACGGAAAGTGCAGGTACGGGGTGCTTGGCACTCCCCAGCCGGCCCGCTCTGAAGGTTCGGATCGGGACACCGGGATTCATTCCGGTCGCCCGGTCGGCCCGGAGGTGTGGGTGCGGGGCCTGTCACGGAACGTCAAAACAAACTCCTCCCTCCCATCCCATCACCCTCCCATCACCCTCCCATCACCCTCCCATCACCCTACCCCATCACCCTACCCCATCACCCTGCCCCATCACCCTGCCCCATCACCCTGCCCCATCACCCTGCCCCATCACCCTCCCCCATCACCCTGCCATCACCCTCCCATCACCCTCCCATCACCCTCCCATCACCCTCCCATCACCCTCCCATCACCCTCCCATCACCCTCCCCCATCACCCTCCCCCATCACCCTCCCCCATCACCGTCCCCCATCACCCTCTGCCATCACCCTCTGCCATCACCCTCCCATCACCCTGCCATCACCCTCCCATCACCCTGCCCCATCACCCTGCCCCATCACTCTCCCCCATCACCCTCCCATCTCCCTCCCGTCACCCTGCCATCACCCTCCCATCACCCTCCCATCACCCTGCCATCACCCTCCCACCACCCTCTCGTTGGAGGTAGTAACTTATTTAGGGTTGGTTTTCTAAGGCTGTAGGCCGCACCTCATTTTGTCAAATAAAGTGGTATTCGGGTGGTTCCGGTATTTGGGACCGCAGGGACGGAAAGTGCAGGTGCGGGGTGCTTGGCACTCCCCAGCCGGCCCGCTCTGAAGGTTCGGATCGGGACACCGGGATTCATTCCGGTCGCCCGGTCGGCCCTGAGGTGGGGGTGCGGGGCCGTCACGGAACGTCAAAACAAACTCCTCCCTCCCATCCCATCACCCTCCCATCACCCTCCCATCACCCTGCCCCATCACCCTCCCCCATCACCCTCCCCCATCACCCTCCCCCATCACCCTCCCCCATCACCCTGCCATCACCCTGCCATCACCCTGCCATCACCCTGCCATCACCCTCCCATCACCCTCCCATCACCCTCCCCCATCACCCTCCGCCATCACCCTCTGCCATCACCCTCTGCCATCACCCTCTGCCATCACCCTCCCATCACCCTGCCATCACCCTCCCATCACCCTGCCCCATCACCCTGCCCCATCACTCTCCCCCATCACCCTCCCACCTCCCTCCCGTCACCCTGCCATCACCCTGCCATCACCCTGCCATCACCCTCCCATCACCCTCCCATCACCCTGCCATCACCCTCCCACCACCCTCTCGTTGGAGGTAGTGACTTATTTAGGGTTGGTTTTGTAAGGCTGTAGGCCGCACCTCATTTTGTCAAATAAAGTGGTATTCGGGTGGTTCCGGTATTTGGGACCGCAGGGACGGAAAGTGCAGGTACGGGCTGCTTGGCACTCCCCAGCCGGCCCGCTCTGAAGGTTCGGATCGGGACACCGGGATTCATTCCGGTCGCCCGGTCGGCCCGGAGGTGTGGGTGCGGGGCCTGTCACGGAACGTCAAAACAAACTCCTCCCTCCCATCCCATCACCCTCCCATCACCCTCCCATCACCCTCCCATCACCCTACCCCATCACCCTACCCCATCACCCTGCCCCATCACCCTCCCCCATCACCCTCCCCCATCACCCTCCCCCATCACCCTGCCATCACCCTCCCATCACCCTCCCATCACCCTCCCATCACCCTCCCATCACCCTCCCCCATCACCCTCCCCCATCACCCTCCCCCATCACCCTCTGCCATCACCCTCTGCCATCACCCTCTGCCATCACCCTGCCATCACCCTGCCCCATCACCTTGCCATCACCCTCCCACCACCCTGCCATCACCCTCCCACCACCCTCCCATCACCCTGCCATCACCCTCCCATCACCCTCCAATCACCCTCCCATCACCCTGCCACCACCCTCCCACCACCCTGCCATCACCCTCCCATCACCTTGCCATCACCCTCCCACCACCCTGCAATCACCCTCCCATCACCCTCCCATCACCCTGCCATCACCCTCCCATCACCCTTTATTGGACCATTTGACTTCTGTAGGGTTGGTTTTCTAAGGCTTGTATCAAATAATCAATTTATATCAAATCTTTTAAGGTGAAAGCGCGATGACGTCACCACGTCACGCGGCACGAATGCGCACCTGTGTCGTTGGAAGTATTGGCTTATATAGGGTTGGTTTTCTAAGGCTGTAGGCCGCACCTCATTTTGTCGAATAAAGTGGTATGCGGGTGGTTCCGGTATTTGGGACCGCAGGGACGGAAAGTGCAGCCGGCCCGCTCTGAAGGTTCGGATCGGGACACCGGGATTCATTCCGGTCGCCCGGTCGGCCCGGAGGTGGGGGTGCGGGGCCTGTCACGGAACGTCAACACAAACGGCCTGCCGGGGCCGCCCAAAAGTCGGGCGTGAGGGGCGCGTCCACTAATGGAACGCCTCTCGCTTCCCAGATCGAGGGCCACGTGGTCAGGAGAACCTCGTCCCTTCTGGTTGCCCTGCCGTCCCGCCGTGGGCGCTGGCAGGGTGTACTTCAAAATAAGCTTAAGTGTCAAGTGTTAGGTTCCTCCTTGCCCTCGCAAGGGAAAGGCTAGGGTCAAGCTCTTCCAAATTTCCAAACACTAGGAATCGGACATCTCAAATTAATTAATTAATTTGTTAACACATCTCAGTCGCCCGCGACCTCTCTAGCGCGGGCGTCGAACCAGTTCATTCCCGGTGCGACCGGGCCGAGTATCGGCCCGGCCGTGGCCGAAGCCGTTGATTCCGCCGTAGCACGCTAACGTGTAGGCTCGCGCGCCCCTGGTCCGCCGGGGCTCCGCGGGTGTCCTACCGTGCCTGGCTTGCCGGTGCCCGGGGACGGATCTCGCTGTCTAAACATGGTAGCGCTAGGCCAGTGGGACCGCCGGGACCCACGTGCACTCACATGGTGTTGTGCGCGTGGGCGGCAGTATCAGACCGGGGCGCCCAAAGGCGCCACGCACCCAAACGCTCCCCGGCTAAAGTTCATCCTGAAAGCGCCCACATTGTGCGGACAAACCAAGTCAAGGGCCACGTGGTCAGGAGAACCACACTGTGCCTATCGGCCGGCCTCAAAGACCGAAATTGTGACGGTGTCACCCTTTATCGTTGGAGGTATTGGCTTATATAGGATTGGTTTTCTAAAGCTTATATCAGAATATTAACTTATATCAAATGGGTCTTTTGAGGTGAAAGTGTGATGACGTCACCACGTCACGCGGCACGAATGCGGGCCTGTGTCGTTGGAGGTACTGACTTCTATAGGGAGGCCCCATCACCCTCCTCCATCACCCTCCCCCCATCACCCTGCCCCATCACCCTCCCATCACCCCCCCATCACCCTCCCATCACCCTCCCATCACCCTGCCATCACCCTCCCATCACCCTGCCATCACCCTCCCATCACCTTGCCATCACCCTCCCACCACCCTGCCATCACCCTCCCACCACCCTCCCATCACCCTGCCATCACCCTGCCATCACCTTGCCACCACCCTGCCATCACCCTCCCACCACCCTCCCATCACCCTGCCATCACCCTGCCATCACCCTCCCATCACCTTGCCATCACCCTCCCACCACCCTGCCATCACCCTCCCACCACCCTCCCATCACCCTGCCATCACCCTCCAATCACCCTCCCATCACCCTGCCACCACCCTCCCACCACCCTCCCATCACCCTGCCATCACCCTCCCATCACCTTGCCATCACCCTCCCACCACCCTGCAATCACCCTCCCCCATCACCCTCCCCCATCACCCTGCCATCACCCTCCCATCACCCTGCCATCACCCTCCCCCATCACCCTGCCATCACCCTCCCATCACCCTCCCCCGTCACCATTCTGTTTTCAGATTTTTCAGTCGCTAGACTAGCTTAACACTCAATAGAATGGGGCCCGCGAAATTTCGGGGATTTTTGGTGGAATTACCTCGGGGTAAAGTTACATAGGAAAGCCCCATGTTAAATTTTCGTTGCCGAAGGACTTTATTTTTTGCGAATTTCATCCTGACTTCGCCTCTAGGAGGATACAGGGGTATCTGTGGATAACGGGAACCTTAATTTGGCGAAATTCGGACTGATATTGACCGAGTTATTCAAAATATTAACTTATATCAAATAAATCTTTTGTGATTTTGTATTTTGCGCACCTGTATCGTTGGAGGTATTGGCTTATATAGGATTGGTTTTCTAAAGCTTATATCAGAATATTAACTTATATCAAATGGGTCTTTTGAGGTGAAAGTGTGATGACGTCACCACGTCACGCGGCACGAATGCGCGCCTGTGTCGTGGGAGATACTGACTTCTATAGGGAGGCCCCATCACCCTCCCCCATCACCCTCCCCCATCACCCTGCCATCACCCTCCCATCACCCTGCCATCACCCTCCCCCATCACCCTGCCATCACCCTCCCATCACCCTCCCCCGTCACCATTCTGTTTTCAGATTTTTCAGTCGCTAGACTAGCTTAACACTCAATAGAATGGGGCCCGCGAAATTTCGGGGATTTTTGGTGGAATTACCTCGGGGTAAAGTTACATAGGAAAGCCCCATGTTAAATTTTCGTTGCCGAAGGACTTTATTTTTTGCGAATTTCATCCTGACTTCGCCTCTAGGAGGATACAGGGGTATCTGTGGATAACGGGAACCTTAATTTGGCGAAATTCGGACTGATATTGACCGAGTTATTCAAAATATTAACTTATATCAAATAAATCTTTTGTGATTTTGTATTTTGCGCACCTGTATCGTTGGAGGTATTGGCTTATATAGGATTGGTTTTCTAAAGCTTATATCAGAATATTAACTTATATCAAATGGGTCTTTTGAGGTGAAAGTGTGATGACGTCACCACGTCACGCGGCACGAATGCGCGCCTGTGTCGTGGGAGATACTGACTTCTATAGGGAGGCCCCATCACCCTCCCCCATCACCCTCCCCCATCACCCTGCCATCACCCTCCCATCACCCTGCCATCACCCTCCCCCATCACCCTGCCATCACCCTCCCATCACCCTCCCCCGTCACCCTCCCCCATCACCCTCCCCCGTCACCCTCTGCCATCACCCTCTGCCATCACCCTCTGCCATCACCCTCTGCCATCACCCTCTGCCATCACCCTGCCATCACCCTGCCCCATCACCTTGCCATCACCCTCCCACCACCCTGCCATCACCCTCCCACCACCCTCCCATCACCCTGCCATCACCCTCCCATCACCCTCCAATCACCCTCCCATCACCCTGCCACCACCCTCCCACCACCCTCCCATCACCCTGCCATCACCCTCCCATCACCTTGCCATCACCCTCCCACCACCCTGCAATCACCCTCCCATCACCCTCCCATCACCCTGCCATCACCCTCCCATCACCCTTTATTGGACCATTTGACTTCTGTAGGGTTGGTTTTCTAAGGCTTGTATCAAATAATCAATTTATATCAAATCTTTTAAGGTGAAAGCGCGATGACGTCACCACGTCACGCGGCACGAATGCGCACCTGTGTCGTTGGAAGTATTGGCTTATATAGGGTTGGTTTTCTAAGGCTGTAGGCCGCACCTCATTTTGTCGAATAAAGTGGTATGCGGGTGGTTCCGGTATTTGGGACCGCAGGGACGGAAAGTGCAGCCGGCCCGCTCTGAAGGTTCGGATCGGGACACCGGGATTCATTCCGGTCGCCCGGTCGGCCCGGAGGTGGGGGTGCGGGGCCTGTCACGGAACGTCAACACAAACGGCCTGCCGGGGCCGCCCAAAAGTCGGGCGTGAGGGGCGCGTCCACTAATGGAACGCCTCTCGCTTCCCAGATCGAGGGCCACGTGGTCAGGAGAACCTCGTCCCTTCTGGTTGCCCTGCCGTCCCGCCGTGGGCGCTGGCAGGGTGTACTTCAAAATAAGCTTAAGTGTCAAGTGTTAGGTTCCTCCTTGCCCTCGCAAGGGAAAGGCTAGGGTCAAGCTCTTCCAAATTTCCAAACACTAGGAATCGGACATCTCAAATTAATTAATTAATTTGTTAACACATCTCAGTCGCCCGCGACCTCTCTAGCGCGGGCGTCGAACCAGTTCATTCCCGGTGCGACCGGGCCGAGTATCGGCCCGGCCGTGGCCGAAGCCGTTGATTCCGCCGTAGCACGCTAACGTGTAGGCTCGCGCGCCCCTGGTCCGCCGGGGCTCCGCGGGTGTCCTACCGTGCCTGGCTTGCCGGTGCCCGGGGACGGATCTCGCTGTCTAAACATGGTAGCGCTAGGCCAGTGGGACCGCCGGGACCCACGTGCACTCACATGGTGTTGTGCGCGTGGGCGGCAGTATCAGACCGGGGCGCCCAAAGGCGCCACGCACCCAAACGCTCCCCGGCTAAAGTTCATCCTGAAAGCGCCCACATTGTGCGGACAAACCAAGTCAAGGGCCACGTGGTCAGGAGAACCACACTGTGCCTATCGGCCGGCCTCAAAGACCGAAATTGTGACGGTGTCACCCTTAATCATGCAGCGAAAATGAATGAACTCATTCATTTCGTCATCTAAACAGTGACGCGCATGAAGGGATGAACGAGATCCTCACTGTCCCTATCTACTATCCAGCGATCCCACAGCCAAGGGAACGGGCTTGGCGGAATCAGTGGGGAAAGAAAACCCCTTTTGAGCTTGACTCTAGCCCGACTCTGTGAAGGGTCTTGAGAGGCCGCAGGCACTCAATAGGGCTGGACCCGTGAAATTTCGGGGATTTTTTGGTAAAACTACCTCAGGATAAGGTTACATAGGAAAACACCGTGTTAAATTTCCGTCGCCGAAGGACTCTATTTCTTATTGCGAAATTCTCTAAGACTTCGCCTCTAGGAGTTAATGAAAATATTAACTTATATAAAAATTAGTTTTCTAAGACTGAAGCGGGGTGACGTCATCACGCCCTTAGTTTTCTAAGACTGAAGCGCAGTGACGTCATCACGCCCCCTCCATGAGTGTCAAAGGTCGTTTGAAGAAGAAGAGCTCGGAGTTGGACTGGACTGTGGTGTGGACACGAGGCGCAGCGTGGCAGCGGACGCCATTTGAAGAGCTGAGAGGACTCAGTCGTGATAGGGTGAGCCTGAGTGAGTATATCAAGACAAGAACAAGATCTAGAAGGAGGTATGTACGGTGCGATTCATATAATATATTGTTTAGCTATCGTCGATGAGGAATTTGGGGTTCGGAATGGGTGATCGGCCTGGGTGACCTGGTCTCGACTAGATGCTAGGCCGCACCTCATTTTGTTAAATAAAGTGGTCACAAAATACTCGGATCTTAATTCTGTTTTCAGATTTTTCAGTCGCTAGACTAGCTTAACACTCAATAGAATGGGGCCCGCGAAATTTCGGGGATTTTTGGTGGAATTACCTCGGGGTAAAGTTACATAGGAAAGCCCCATGTTAAATTTTCGTTGCCGAAGGACTTTATTTTTTGCGAATTTCATCCTGACTTCGCCTCTAGGAGGATACAGGGGTATCTGTGGATAACGGGAACCTTAATTTGGCGAAATTCGGACTGATATTGACCGAGTTATTCAAAATATTAACTTATATCAAATAAATCTTTTGTGATTTTGTATTTTGCGCACCTGTATCGTTGGAGGTATTGGCTTATATAGGATTGGTTTTCTAAAGCTTATATCAGAATATTAACTTATATCAAATGGGTCTTTTGAGGTGAAAGTGTGATGACGTCACCACGTCACGCGGCACGAATGCGCGCCTGTGTCGTGGGAGATACTGACTTCTATAGGGAGGCCCCATCACCCTCCCCCATCACCCTCCCCCATCACCCTCCCCCATCACCCTGCCATCACCCTCCCATCACCCTGCCATCACCCTCCCCCATCACCCTGCCATCACCCTCCCATCACCCTCCCCCGTCACCCTCCCCCGTCACCCTCTGCCATCACCCTCTGCCATCACCCTCTGCCATCACCCTGCCCCATCACCCTGCCATCACCCTGCCCCATCACCTTGCCATCACCCTCCCACCACCCTGCCATCACCCTCCCACCACCCTCCCATCACCCTGCCATCACCCTCCCATCACCCTCCAATCACCCTCCCATCACCCTGCCACCACCCTCCCACCACCCTTCCATCACCCTGCCATCACCCTCCCATCACCTTGCCATCACCCTCCCACCACCCTGCAATCACCCTCCCATCACCCTCCCATCACCCTGCCATCACCCTCCCATCACCCTTTATTGGACCATTTGACTTCTGTAGGGTTGGTTTTCTAAGGCTTGTATCAAATAATCAATTTATATCAAATCTTTTAAGGTGAAAGCGCGATGACGTCACCACGTCACGCGGCACGAATGCGCACCTGTGTCGTTGGAAGTATTGGCTTATATAGGGTTGGTTTTCTAAGGCTGTAGGCCGCACCTCATTTTGTCGAATAAAGTGGTATGCGGGTGGTTCCGGTATTTGGGACCGCAGGGACGGAAAGTGCAGCTGGCCCGCTCTGAAGGTTCGGATCGGGACACCGGGATTCATTCCGGTCGGCCCGGAGGTGGGGGTGCGGGGCCTGTCACGGAACGTCAACACAAACGGCCTGCCGGGGCCGCCCAAAAGTCGGGCGTGAGGGGCGCGTCCACTAATGGAACGCCTCTCGCTTCCCAGATCGAGGGCCACGTGGTCAGGAGAACCTCGTCCCTTCTGGTTGCCCTGCCGTCCCGCCGTGGGCGCTGGCAGGGTGTACTTCAAAATAAGCTTAAGTGTCAAGTGTTAGGTTCCTCCTTGCCCTCGCAAGGGAAAGGCTAGGGTCAAGCTCTTCCAAATTTCCAAACACTAGGAATCGGACATCTCAAATTAATTAATTAATTTGTTAACACATCTCAGTCGCCCGCGACCTCTCTAGCGCGGGCGTCGAACCAGTTCATTCCCGGTGCGACCGGGCCGAGTATCGGCCCGGCCGTGGCCGAAGCCGTTGATTCCGCCGTAGCACGCTAACGTGTAGGCTCGCGCGCCCCTGGTCCGCCGGGGCTCCGCGGGTGTCCTACCGTGCCTGGCTTGCCGGTGCCCGGGGACGGATCTCGCTGTCTAAACATGGTAGCGCTAGGCCAGTGGGACCGCCGGGACCCACGTGCACTCACATGGTGTTGTGCGCGTGGGCGGCAGTATCAGACCTGGTCTCGACTAGATGCTAGGCCGCACCTCATTTTGTTAAATAAAGTGGTCACAAAATACTCGGATCTTAATTCTGTTTTCAGATTTTTCAGTCGCTAGACTAGCTTAACACTCAATAGAATGGGGCCCGCGAAATTTCGGGGATTTTTGGTGGAATTACCTCAGGGTAAAGTTACATAGGAAAGCCCCATGTTAAATTTTCGTTGCCGAAGGACTTTATTTTTTGCGAATTTCATCCTGACTTCGCCTCTAGGAGGATACAGGGGTATCTGTGGATAACGGGAACCTTAATTTGGCGATATTCGGACTGATATTGACCGAGTTATTCAAAATATTAACTTATATCAAATAAATCTTTTGTGATTTTGTATTTTGCGCACCTGTATCGTTGGAGGTATTGGCTTATATAGGATTGGTTTTCTAAAGCTTATATCAGAATATTAACTTATATCAAATGGGTCTTTTGAGGTGAAAGTGTGATGACGTCACCACGTCACGCGGCACGAATGCGGGCCTGTGTCGTTGGAGGTACTGACTTCTATAGGGAGGCCCCATCACCCTCCCCCATCACCCTCCCCCCATCACCCTGCCCCATCACCCTCCCATCACCCCCCCATCACCCTCCCATCACCCTCCCATCACCCTGCCATCACCCTCCCATCACCCTCCCATCACCCTGCCATCACCCTCCCATCACCTTGCCATCACCCTCCCACCACCCTGCCATCACCCTCCCACCACCCTCCCATCACCCTGCCATCACCCTGCCATCACCTTGCCACCACCCTGCCATCACCCTCCCACCACCCTCCCATCACCCTCCCATCACCTTGCCATCACCCTCCCACCACCCTGCCATCACCCTCCCACCACCCTCCCATCACCCTGCCATCACCCTCCAATCACCCTCCCATCACCCTGCCACCACCCTCCCATCACCCTGCCATCACCCTCCCATCACCTTGCCATCACCCTCCCATCACCCTGCCATCACCCTGCCATCACCCTCCCATCACCCTCCCCCGTCACCCTCCCCCGTCACCCTCCCCCGTCACCCTCTGCCATCACCCTCTGCCATCACCCTCTGCCATCACCCTGCCATCACCCTGCCCCATCACCCTGCCATCACCCTGCCCCATCACCCTCCCACCACCCTGCCATCACCCTCCCACCACCCTCCCATCACCCTGCCATCACCCTCCCATCACCCTCCAATCACCCTCCCATCACCCTGCCACCACCCTCCCACCACCCTCCCATCACCCTGCCATCACCCTCCCATCACCTTGCCATCACCCTCCCACCACCCTGCAATCACCCTCCCATCACCCTCCCATCACCCTGCCATCACCCTCCCATCACCCTTTATTGGACCATTTGACTTCTGTAGGGTTGGTTTTCTAAGGCTTGTATCAAATAATCAATTTATATCAAATCTTTTAAGGTGAAAGCGCGATGACGTCACCACGTCACGCGGCACGAATGCGCACCTGTGTCGTTGGAAGTATTGGCTTATATAGGGTTGGTTTTCTAAGGCTGTAGGCCGCACCTCATTTTGTCGAATAAAGTGGTATGCGGGTGGTTCCGGTATTTGGGACCGCAGGGACGGAAAGTGCAGCCGGCCCGCTCTGAAGGTTCGGATCGGGACACCGGGATTCATTCCGGTCGCCCGGTCGGCCCGGAGGTGGGGGTGCGGGGCCTGTCACCCCCCCATCACCCTCCCATCACCCTCCCATCACCCTGCCATCACCCTCCCATCACCCTGCCATCACCCTCCCAACACCAATGACAGAAATCTTCTCTTTGTAACGAACAAGAATGTCCGGGGGGAGCGTCTCTTGGTAGCCAAGGTTGGCACTCGCACTGCTAGCCATACTCAAGCCTGGATCTACCGTATCCTTACGTACACTCCAAGTCTGTTCTACAGGTAGTTGGTTGCAGGTTGACCCATTGCCCAGGTGTTCACCAGTTCACTGGTCCACGGCAAACTTAAACCGAATGTTCTGTGTTTGTTGGGCAACAATACGTAATATAAACTAGATGGCACCACACTCCACATGAACGTGACAAAACAAACAAAATTACTTTATAAAACAGACTTTTTGCGATCCGCATTCACCATAAACCAACGCAACAAATCAATATCAGCGCACACGGACAGATTAGCTTGGGTATCAAAATGGCCGCCGCGCAATGCGAGATGGGTAACTGTGACGTCAGTGAAAACAAAGGATTCAATGAATGACTTAATTAATTATTTTTTTTAAGTTACAGATTCGGATGAAATGGTGGTGGTTTATGTATTCTATTAGCCAATTATTGATTAAGAAAATATTTTATGACAATGTTTTATTGATTTCAATTATGCAATTAATCAATCGATTATTGCGCACCTCTCCCTCCAAATACAGTCTCTATGAGGTGCACTGCGGTATTGCCGGGCGCCGGAGGCGCCCCAGCAATGCCGCGCTGGAGGATATTTAATTATTTGTCATGGGGGCGGTGTACTTAATGTATCTGTACTTGTTTTTTCTTTTTTAACATCGTAGTATTTTCTATCTGGCTTACATAGGGCTTTTGCTAGTTTAAAAATAATTCTCAAACTCAAAGTTTAACATGTATACACAAGAAAGAGGAATCAGAGATTGCAGACCTTCGCCAGGACGTGTTTTTGGTGGATTTTAAGGCTTTTGTGTTCAAACAAATATGACGGCATCATTATTATTTTTTCTCCACCAATTTATCCATAGATGACGCTCAAGAAATTTAATCTTGATCGGATGAAGTTTTGCACTTGTCGAATTATGACGTCATAACGGAGGCACCTATGACCTCATCATTAACCTATTTTATTCCCCATGGAGTTTTTTTTTTTTTTTTTTTTACAATGAGCCACGTCTCGATTTTTTCCGATAGTGCTTTTGGAGATATAGAGGTGCAATTTTATTTTTTTCCAAGAAGGCGCCCGTACCACGTGACCTATGACGTAATAAGTGTCGTAAAAAATTATACAGGTGGAGTTGCACCTATGGAGTCAATTTACTGTCAATCGGACCAACGATTTCAGAGAAAATCATATTTATGCTGTGCGGACAAACAGCCAGCCAAAGAGACACAAACAAACAGACAGACAAACAGACTCAAATGCAATACCCTCTCCCCTGGGGGAGGGTAATAATCTCATCTCGCCCCTCCACAAGTTACGACTTTGAATTAAAAAAAAAAGCATTTGTACAAACTTCGACAAATAAAGTAAGAAAAGTATTTAACCATCTGTTGACACAGTTAATTGCTGTTGAGTACTGCACAAGCTAATGAGGAAGATCTCAGGACAATTACCATAAAACCGATATACCCCAAAACAGGAATGTGAATACAGTTTATATAAACACCTGTATAAACACCTGTGCAGCACTCCAGCTTGATGACAAATCGGTTGATTTAAAATTTCAAACAACCATTGGCTGCCTCAGTATAATAATCAAAATGTAGCCAAGCATAAGCAGCCAACTATGACGTAGATACGCCCAATGTAGCTGCATGATGCATCAAGGACCCAGAGGGACCCTTCATTTCCTCCTCCACTTGCCTGCCCTGGGCTACCTCTCCCCCGGTAACTGGAGGCAAATCGAACCGAGGCCGATTCTTCAAAACACGATTGCTCAGTAAAAGCGAGAGCCATTCACATCGATTGTTGGGGAGGGTCCAAGAGAAGCCATTAAAAACACATGTGGGCTTGTGGAAATTTCCCCTCCGATATGACTTCACCATGTGTCATCCATGTTCCACTTTACTACAAATTATTACTCTCAGCTTGGTTTGTAAAAGAAGAAGAACACAAACTGCAACTGCTGTTCCAGGAATACGCACCGTTTCGCTGGAAGTGAAGTTTTCATTGGTCGACAGAGGGTATGACGTCATGTAACAATACACGAATTGTTTGTTTTTCCATCTGCTGGCTGATCCATGTCGATACAGCATTCTGCCTTTCAATGCATAAACAAACATGAATTGCCTTTACTTTGCATAAGGTGCAATTGTTGTAAATGGTAAATGTTCGTTTTATGGTTTTCGATTCATCATAATCCTCGACTATGTAAATAAAAGATGACTCGTCAGGTAATTTAATATGCAAATTTAAATGCCATACTGTACAATTGATGTGAGTTAAGACAAAATACTATCGTAATAAACTCTCAATAACGTTCGGGACTTTTTGTGAACATATCCCGGGCATTCAGCACGATGTGGCAGCTTGCTCTGCTTACCAGGCGTTCACACACACACACACACACACACACACACACACACACACACACACACACACACACACACACACACACACACACACACACACACACACACACACACACTCACACACACATTACATAAACACATACACACACATACACACACAAACACATACACACACACACATACATTACATACACACATACATTACACACACTACACACACACACACACATGCATTCACATACAGTACATACATACATACACACAAACACACACACACACACACGCAAACACATACACACACACACACACACACACACACACACACACACATTACACACACCCATTACATACACACATACATTGCATACACACATTACATACACACATACATTGCACACACACACACACACACATTATGTACACACACACACACACACACTACACAAATGCATACACGCATCCATTGCATACACACATACATTACACACACACACACACACACACACACACACACACACACACACACACACACACACACACACACGCACACACACACACTACATTCACACATGCATACACACATACACACACACACATGCATACACACATACATTATACACACACTTACACACACATTACACACATACATTGCATGCACACATACATTACATACATACACACATACATACATACACACACACACACACACACACACACACACACACACACACACATTACATACACACAAACATTACACACACACACACCCACATACATTACACGCATACATTGCATACACACATACATACATCACACACACACACACACACACACGTACATACATCACACACACACACACACACACGTACATACATCAAACACACATGCATACACACATACACACTTACATTACATACACACACACATTACATACACACATACATTACATACACACATACATTACACACACACATTACATACACACATACATTACATACACACACGTCTGCATTTTAAAAATTCATTTTCTCGGCAACTGTTGGTCCGATTAACAAGAAAGTTTACCATACAAGCGCCTCTGCCTGTATAATTTTTATATTCATAATTATGACGTCATAGGTCACGTGGTACGGACGCCATCTTGGAAAAACTTTACACCTTTATATCTCCCAAACCGCTCAATGGAAAAAATTGAAACATGGCTCATTGTCAAGTACTCACCATGGGAAATAAGATATGTTGATGGTGATGTCATCAGTGCCTTAATTATGACGTCATAATTCGACAAGTACAACACTTGATCTGATCAGTATGAATTAAACAAAAATTCCTCTGCAACTGTTAGACCGGTGGACACGAAATTTTCATATGTGCGGCTCCTCCTGTAGAATTTTGTAGTGATGATGATGACGTCATAGGTACAGACGCCATCTTGGAAAAAAATCGAAAAAGGTTGCACCTCCATCTCCAAAACCGCTCCATGGAAAAAATTGAAACATGTCTCATTGTCAAGCAGTCCCCTTGGGGAATCAGATATGTTAATGATGACGTCATAACTTGACAAGTACAACACGTATCCGATCATTGTGAATATTTTTTCTCAGCAACTGTTGGTCTGATGGGGACTAAATTTTCACCATAGGAGCGCCTCCTCATGTAGAATATGTTAATAATAATAATGATGATATCATAGGTCATGTGGTACAGGCGCCATCTTGGAAAAACCGAAAAATGTTGCACCTCTATCTCCAAAACCGCTGCATGGAAAAAAAATTTGAAACATGGCTCATTGTAAAGAAATCCATATGGGGAATAGGTGTTGTTAACGGTGACGTCATTTGTGCCATAATTATGACGTCCTAATTCGACAGGGACAACGCTTAATCTGATCAGTTTGAAATGTCTTGAGCGTGATCTTTGCAACAATTATATCTGAGAAGATAAATGTATGATGTCATCGCTTACGTGGTGTGGCAGCCATGTTGGATCAAAGAAAAAATAAACGTTCAAAAACAGAAGAGTTGACTCACAACAAGTTGACTGCGCAAGGTAAGTATTCCATGAATACCATCTTGTGTTCTACTGTTTCTCCTCCAGTCTTGGCTCCCCCTTCTCTTTCATCCCTCCGTCTCTCCTCAGCCCCACAAAGTCACATGCATTCTTTCACTGAAACTCCTAAATTCTGGGCTCCACTGCTCACCTTCACTCTTTTGCTCCCCTCCTCTCCCACTTGTACAACCAATTCTTGCTCAGTTTGTTCAATACGACTCTTGCATTGAGGACTTCAATTTGGCAGAAGACTACCACCTCAAGTTATCCTTCTTCCTCACTTATCAATTCAAATTTCTTTCCTTTTTTCAATTCATGGTTTTGTCATCAAATCATTTCAGCCAAAAGCTGGTTGTGAATGGTTTTCAATATAAAATGAAGATCATTTGAGATCTTGACATCTGTCGGAATATGGCACTTCTTCAAAGATCAAAGTACAACTTTTTTGACTCCTTCGAAGTCATGAAATTTACATGATCTGCCCACTTGAGATCATTTCTGACAACAACTCCCAACAGTTTGACCTGCTGACTTTTCTCGAGTCTGACGTTAAGTTGGATCAGCAGTGGTGGCAGCTGGCGGCGAATAAATGACACCCGCATGACCTGGTGCTTGAATGGGTTAAGCTGCATCTTGGATTCTGTGCACCACGGTTCAAATTATGAGAGAGCTGTTGGGAGCGTGCACGGAGAGTCCATTTGACGTGACTCTGCCAACGTTAGGTTATCCATGTATTCCCACCTCCTGATGTCAGATGACTGGAGAGCATCATCGAAGAGGGCCAAGAAGATGAGCGGACCCAGTCTCGCTCCTTGTGGGACACCACCAGTTGTTGAGAGAGGCATACAAAGTCTCCCCTTGAAACGAAGCTGCTGGATGCGGTTTTGAGAGGAAGCTGCAGACCCACTGGATTAAGGACGGTCTTGCTCCCATCGCAGAGAGTTTGTTGAATTAAATTGAATCTGACACCAAGGAAGCATGATAAAGTCTAGGTTGGCCCAACCATCCTCTTAGGTTAGCATTCCCATCAGAACCCCCTGATTCATGATGTATGGAACCCAGATTAAACCCCAACATACCATATACACTGATGTCTATTGGTGTTTATGTCCTCCATGTGACTTGTGTGCAAGATACACTCTGAGCCTTTGGAGTTTAGATTAATGTGAAATAAAAAAGTTTAAATATTTGCGAATGGAATGAAAGGCACAATCATTTTACAGGGTGTTTCAAGAGTAAGAGTGTATTTGATGAAATACTAGTGTTTCATTTGTTTGTTAATCTTGAAATTAAAATGTGCGCTTGTTTACTTGCAGGAATCACTGAGTGACTCAAGTGAGATACCCACCACCTGAAAGACGCCTCGAGTGAACTTCAACGAGCCAGGATGCTGATGGTTTATTAACATCCGTTAGACTTAGTCCAAAACGGGGGCTTATGGATTGGGTCTTGTCCGTCTGTCCGTCCTTCTGTCCGTGCATCCGCAACCATATCTCGGAGACGTATGGACCAATTTTATTCATACTTTGCACAAAGAAAATACATGATGGTATGCGTATGCACATCATTTTGTTTCGCGATGCGATCAAAGATGGCCGACTGGTGGCCATTTTGTTACTTAAACTTGTCCTCAACCATTTCTTGAGCATGCATGGTTTGATTTTGTTCAAATTTCGGAGTCTATCCATGGTGTCTCGACTGAAGAGCTGAAGGTTATCATTTCAGAGGCTATCCATGGTATCTCGACTGAAGAGCTGGAGGTTATCATTTCAGAGGTTATCCATGGGATCTAGACTGAAGAGCTGGAGGTTATCATTTCAGAGGTTATCCATGGTGTCTCGACTGAAGAGCTGGAGGTTATCATTTCAGAGGTTATCCATGGGATCTAGACTGAAGAGTTGAAGGTTATCATTTCAGAGGCTATCCATGGTGTCTCGACTGAACGTCTCAAGGTTAACATTTCAGAGGCCATCCATGGCATCCAGACTGAAGAGCTGAAGGTTAACATTTCAGAGGCTATCCATGGCATCCAGGCTGAACATCTCAAGGTTAACATTTCAGAGGCTATCCATGGTATCTAGACTGAAGAGCTGAAGGTTAACATTTCAGAGGCTATCCATGGTATCTCGACTGAAGAGCTGAAGGTTAACATTTCAGAGGCTATCCATGGGATCTAGACTGAAGAGTTGAAGGTTATCATTTCAGAGGCTATCCATGGTGTGTCGACTGAACGTCTCATGGTTAACATTTCAGAGGCCATCCATGGCATCCAGACTGAAGAGCTGAAGGTTAACATTTCAGAGGCTATCCATGGCATCCAGGCTGAACATCTCAAGGTTAACATTTCAGAGGCTATCCATGGTATCTAGACTGAAGAGTTGAAGGTTATCATTTCAGAGGCCATCCATGGTATCTCGACTGAAGAGTTGAAGGTTAACATTTCACAGGCTATCCATGGGATCTAGACTGAAGAGTTGAAGGTTATCATTTCAGAGGCTATCCATGGTGTCTAGACTGAACGTCTAAAGGTTAACATTTCAGAGGCTATCCAGGGCATCCAGACTGAAGAGTTGAAGGTTAACATTTCAGAGGCTATCCATGGCATCCAGGCTGAACATCTCAAGGTTAACATTTCAGAGGCTATCCATGGTATCTAGACTGAAGAGTTGAAGGTTATCATTTCAGAGGCTATCCATGGTGTCCAGACTGAATATCTCAAGGTTAACATTTCAGAGGCTATCCATGGCGTCCAGACTGAAGAGCTGAAGGTTAACATTTCAGAGGCTATCCATGGCATCCAGGCTGAACATCTCAAGGTTAACATTTCAGAGGCTATCCATGGTATCTAGACTGAAGAGTTGAAGGTTAACATTTCAGAGGCTATCCATGGTATCTCGACTGAAGAGCTGGAGGTTATCATTTCAGAGGTTATCCATGGGATCTAGACTGAAGAGCTGGAGGTTATCATTTCAGAGGTTATCCATGGCATCCAGGCTGAACATCTCAAGGTTAACATTTCAGAGGTTATCCATGGGATCTAGACTGAAGAGTTGAAGGTTATCATTTCAGAGGCTATCCATGGTGTCTCGACTGAACGTCTCAAGGTTAACATTTCAGAGGCCATCCATGGCATCCAGACTGAAGAGCTGGAGGTTATCATTTCAGAGGCTATCCATGGTATCTCGACTGAAGAGCTGGAGGTTATCATTTCAGAGGTTATCCATGGGATCTAGACTGGAGCTGGAGGTTATCATTTCAGAGGTTATCCATGGTGTCTCGACTGAAGAGCTGGAGGTTATCATTTCAGAGGTTATCCATGGGATCTAGACTGAAGAGTTGAAGGTTCTCATTTCAGAGGCTATCCATGGTGTCTCGACTGAACGTCTCGAGGTTAACATTTCAGAGGCCATCCATGGCATCCAGACTGAAGAGCTGAAGGTTAACATTTCAGAGGCTATCCATGGCATCCAGGCTGAACATCTCAAGGTTAACATTTCAGAGGCTATCCATGGTATCTAGACTGAAGAATTGAAGGTTATCATTTCAGAGGCTATCCATGGTGTCCAGACTGAACATCTCAAGGTTAACATTTCAGAGGCTATCCATGGTATCTAGACTGAAGAGTTGAAGGTTAACATTTCAGAGGCTATCCATGGCATCCAGACTGAAGAGCTGAAGGTTAACATTTCAGAGGCTATCCATGGCATCCAGGCTGAACATCTCAAGGTTAACATTTCAGAGGTTATCCATGGGATCTAGACTGAAGAGCTGGAGGTTATCATTTCAGAGGTTATCCATGGTGTCTCGACTGAAGAGCTGGAGGTTATCATTTCAGAGGTTATCCATGGGATCTAGACTGAAGAGTTGAAGGTTATCATTTCAGAGGCTATCCATGGTGTCTCGACTGAACGTCTCAAGGTTAACATTTCAGAGGCCATCCATGGCATCCAGACTGAAGAGCTGAAGGTTAACATTTCAGAGGCTATCCATGGCATCCAGACTGAAGAGCTGAAGGTTAACATTTCAGAGGCTATCCATGGCATCCAGGCTGAACATCTCAAGGTTAACATTTCAGAGGCTATCCATGGTATCTAGACTGAAGAGTTGAAGGTTAACATTTCAGAGGCTATCCATGGTATCTCGACTGAAGAGCAGGAGGTTATCATTTCAGAGGTTATCCATGGGATCTAGACTGAAGAGCTGGAGGTTATCATTTCAGAGGTTATCCATGGTGTCTCGACTGAAGAGCTGGAGGTTATCATTTCAGAGGTTATCCATGGGATCTAGACTGAAGAGTTGAAGGTTATCATTTCAGAGGCTATCCATGGTGTCTCGACTGAACGTCTCAAGGTTAACATTTCAGAGGCCATCCATGGCATCCAGACTGAAGAGCTGGAGGTTATCATTTCAGAGGCTATCCATGGTATCTCGACTGAAGAGCTGGAGGTTATCATTTCAGAGGTTATCCATGGGATCTAGACTGGAGCTGGAGGTTATCATTTCAGAGGTTATCCATGGTGTCTCGACTGAAGAGCTGGAGGTTATCATTTCAGAGGTTATCCATGGGATCTAGACTGAAGAGTTGAAGGTTATCATTTCAGAGGCTATCCATGGTGTCTCGACTGAACGTCTCGAGGTTAACATTTCAGAGGCCATCCATGGCATCCAGACTGAAGAGCTGAAGGTTAACATTTCAGAGGCTATCCATGGCATCCAGGCTGAACATCTCAAGGTTAACATTTCAGAGGCTATCCATGGTATCTAGACTGAAGAATTGAAGGTTATCATTTCAGAGGCTATCCATGGTGTCCAGACTGAACATCTCATGGTTAACATTTCAGAGGCTATCCATGGTATCTAGACTGAAGAGTTGAAGGTTAACATTTCAGAGGCTATCCATGGCATCCAGACTGAAGAGCTGAAGGTTAACATTTCAGAGGCTATCCATGGCATCCAGACTGAAGAGCTGAAGGTTAACATTTCAGAGGCTATCCATGGCATCCAGGCTGAACATCTCAAGGTTAACATTTCAGAGGTTATCCATGGGATCTAGACTGAAGAGCTGGAGGTTATCATTTCAGAGGTTATCCATGCTGTCTCGACTGAAGAGCTGGAGGTTATCATTTCAGAGGTTAGCCATGGGATCTAGACTGAAGAGTTGAAGGTTATCATTTCAGAGGCTATCCATGGTGTCTCGACTGAACGTCTCAAGGTTAACATTTCAGAGGCCATCCATGGCATCCAGACTGAAGAGCTGAAGGTTAACATTTCAGAGGCTATCCATGGCATCCAGGCTGAACATCTCAAGGTTAACATTTCAGAGGCTATCCATGGTATCTAGACTGAAGAGCTGAAGGTTAACATTTCAGAGGCTATCCATGGTATCTCGACTGAAGAGCTGAAGGTTAACATTTCAGAGGCTATCCATGGGATCTAGACTGAAGTGTTGAAGGTTATCATTTCAGAGGCTATCCATGGTGTGTCGACTGAACGTCTCAAGGTTAACATTTCAGAGGCCATCCATGGCATCCAGACTGAAGAGCTGAAGGTTAACATTTCAGAGGCTATCCAGGGCATCCAGACTGAAGAGCTGAAGGTTAACATTTCAGAGGCTATCCATGGCATCCAGGCTGAACATCTCAAGGTTAACATTTCAGAGGCTATCCATGGTATCTAGACTGAAGAGTTGAAGGTTATCATTTCAGAGGCTATCCATGGTGTCCAGACTGAATATCTCAAGGTTAACATTTCAGAGGCTATCCATGGCATCCAGACTGAAGAGCTGAAGGTTAACATTTCAGAGGCTATCCATGGCATCCAGGCTGAACATCTCAAGGTTAACATTTCAGAGGCTATCCATGGTATCTAGACTGAAGAGTTGAAGGTTAACATTTCAGAGGCTATCCATGGTATCTCGACTGAAGAGCTGGAGGTTATCATTTCAGAGGTTATCCATGGGATCTAGACTGAAGAGCTGGAGGTTATCATTTCAGAGGTTATCCATGGTGTCTTGACTGAAGAGCTGGAGGTTATAATTTCAGAGGTTATCCATGGGATCTAGACTGAAGAGTTGAAGGTTATCATTTCAGAGGCTATCCATGGTGTCTCGACTGAACGTCTCGAGGTTAACATTTCAGAGGCCATCCATGGCATCCAGACTGAAGAGCTGAAGGTTAACATTTCAGAGGCTATCCATGGCATCCAGGCTGAACATCTCAAGGTTAACATTTCAGAGGCTATCCATGGTATCTAGACTGAAGAATTGAAGGTTATCATTTCAGAGGCTATCCATGGTGTCCAGACTGAACATCTCAAGGTTAACATTTCAGAGGCTATCCATGGTATCTAGACTGAAGAGTTGAAGGTTAACATTTCAGAGGCTATCCATGGCATCCAGACTGAAGAGCTGAAGGTTAACATTTCAGAGGCTATCCATGGCATCCAGGCTGAACATCTCAAGGTTAACATTTCAGAGGCTATCCATGGCATCTAGACTGAAGAGTTGAAGGTTATCATTTCAGGGGCTATCCATGGTGTCTAGACTGAACGTCTAAAGGTTAACATTTCAGAGGATATCCAGGGCATCCAGACTGAAGAGCTGAAGGTTAACATTTCAGAGGCTATCCATGGCATCCAGGCTGAACATCGCAAGGTTAACATTTCAGAGGCTATCCATAGTATCTAGACTGAAGAGTTGAAGGTTATCATTTCAGAGGCTATCCATGGTGTCCAGACTGAATATCTCAAGGTTAACATTTCAGAGGCTATCCATGGTATCTAGACTGAAGAGTTGAAGGTTAACATTTCAGAGGCTATCCATGGCATCCAGACTGAAGAGCTGAAGGTTAACATTTCAGAGGCTATCCATGGCATCCAGGCTGAACATCTCAAGGTTAACATTTCAGAGGCTATCCATGGCATCTAGACTGAAGAGTTGAAGGTTATCATTTCAGAGGCCATCCATGGTATCTCGACTGAAGAGTTGAAGGTTAACATTTCACAGGCTATCCATGGGATCTAGACTGAAGAGTTGAAGGTTATCATTTCAGAGGCTATCCATGGTGTCTAGACTGAACGTCTAAAGGTTAACATTTCAGAGGATATCCAGGGCATCCAGACTGAAGAGCTGAAGGTTAACATTTCAGAGGCTATCCATGGCATCCAGGCTGAACATCTCAAGGTTAACATTTCAGAGGCTATCCATAGTATCTAGACTGAAGAGTTGAAGGTTATCATTTCAGAGGCTATCCATGGTGTCCAGACTGAATATCTCAAGGTTAACATTTCAGAGGCTATCCATGGCATCCAGACTGAACATCTCAAGGTTAACATTTCAGAGGCTATCCATGGTATCTAGACTGAAGAGTTGAAGGTTAACATTTCAGAGGCTATCCATGGTATCCAGACTGAAGAGCTGAAGGTTATCATTTCAGAGGCTTTCCATGGTATCTAGAATGAAGAGTTAAAGGTTAACATTTCATAGGCTATCCATGGTATCCAGACTGAAGAGATGAAGGTTATCATTTCAGAGGCTATCCATGGTATCTCGACTGAAGAGCTGAAGGTTACCATTTCAGAGCCTATCCATGGTATCCAGACTGAAGAGCTGTAGGTTAACATTTCAGAGGCTATCCATGGTATCCAGACTGAAGAGTTAAAGGTTAACATTTCAGAGGCTATCCATGGTATCCAGACTGAAGAGCTGAAGGTTAACATTTCAGTGGCTATCCATGGTATCTTGAATGAAGAGCTGAAGGTTAACATTTCAGAGGCTATCCATGGTGTCTAGACTGAAGAGCTGAAGGTTAACATTTCAGAGGCTACCCATGGCATCTAGACTGAAGAGCTGAAGGTTAACATTTCAGAGGCTATCCATGGTATCCAGACTGAAGAGCTGAAGGTTAACATTTCAGAGGCTCTCCATGGTGTCTGGACTGAAGAGTTGAAGGTTAACATTTCAGAGGCTATCCATGCATGGTATCTCGACTGAAGAGCTGAAGGTTAACATTTCAGAGGCCATCCATGGTATCTTGAATGAAGAGCTGAAGGTTAACATTTCAGAGGCTATCCATGGTATCTCGACTGAACAGCTGAAGGTTAACATTTCAGAGGCTATCCATGGTATCTAGATTGAAGAGCTGAAGGTTAACAATTTCAGAGGCTATTCATGGTATCTCGACTGAAGAGCTGAAGGTTATCAATTTCAGAGGCTATCCATGGCATCCGGACTGAAGAGCTGAAGGTTAACATTTTAGAGGCTATCCATGGTATCTCGACTGAAGAGCTGAAGGTTAACATTTCAGAGGCTATCCATGGTATCTCGACTGAAGAGCTGAAGGTTAACATTTCAGAGGCTATCCATGGTATCTAGACTGAAGAGCTGAAGGTTATCATTTCAGAGGCTATCCATGGCATCCAGACTGAAGAGCTGAAGGTTAACATTTCATAAGCTATCCATGGCATCCGGACTGAAGAGCTGAAGGTTAACATTTTAGAGGCTATCCATGGTATCTAGACTGAAGAGCTGAAGGTTAACATTTCAGAGGCTATCCATAGTGTCTAGACTGAAGAGCTGAAGGTTAACATTTCAGAGGCTATCCATGGTATCTCGACTGAAGAGCTGAAGGTTATCATTTCAGAGGCTATCCATGGCATCCAGACTGAAGAGCTGATGGTTACCATTCCAGAGGCTATCCATGGTGTCTAGGCTGAAGAGCTGAAGGTTAACATTTCAGAGGCTATCCATGGTATCTAGACTGAAGAGCTGACGGTTAACATTTCAGAGGCTATCCATGGCATTTCGACTGAAGAGCTGAAGATTATCATTTCAGAGGCTATCCATGCCATCCAGACTGAAGAGCTGAAGGTTACCATTTCAGAGGCCATCCAAGGTGTCTAGACTGAAGAGCTGAAGGTTAACATTTCACAGGCTATCCATGGCATCCAGGCTGAAGAGCTGATGGTTACCATTTCAGAAGCTATCCATGGCATCCTGGCTGAAGAGCTGAAGGTTACCATTTCAGAAGCTATCCATGGCATCCTGGCTGAAGAGCTGAAGGTTACCATTTCAGAAGCTATCCATGGCCTCCTGGCTGAAGAGCTGCAGTGAATGTTTCAAAACATGTGAAGACGCATCCAAATTTGACCACAAATGAACGGGTCGCACTTTCAGGAATTACTTATAAATTTGCTGCAACTGTTGAAGAATTTTCAAAATCGAATCCTCTTTTACCTCTGGATATGTCTATGTTGTATTTTACAATAAATACGTTTCTCTGAAAGACTTGTCTTTTTGAACAAGAGGTGTTAAGTTTCGACTGCACGGTTTCTTCTGGGACACACCCAGAAGCCCGCATGGTTGTATACATACAAATACGGTTGTATACATGTATTTGGAATTTTACCTGACATTTTAGATAGATGGTTGTGGTTGTTGGTATAAATCAACACAACCTTAGGATAGCTGCAGGCATTCCTCAGGGCAGTGTAATTGTCCAACATAGTGGTCTTTCGCTTGGATGGGAGCATAATAAATAACACTTCTGAAGCTTGATTATATCCAGGACAGAGCTGCTCAAACCAACATCCATCCTCGGTCTCACTCAATGATCTGTGGTTGCAGTGTGTACTATCTACATAATGCAGCAGTTCATCCTACCTGTTCTAACCTGTACTGCACCATCAAGAACTATATCAAGAATCACCACCAAAAATCTTTACTGCTATTACTTATACTAGGGCATGCCCGTACTATATATAAGCTAGGACGTGCCCGTACGTGGGTGCCCGTTCCTTGCCAAAAAAAAAAAAAAAAAAAAATTTGTGTAGGGGTGTGTGTGTGTAAACATCCTAGGGCGTGCCCGTACGTGGGTGCAAAAAAACATGCGTGCAAACAACAACAACAAAAAAAAACTTTGAAACCACGTGGCAGTAACGACCACAGAACCCCCCCCCCCTCTATTTACATGAATGGTTTGGTCCATTCGCAACGACCACAGAACCCCCCCCCCCTCTATTTACATGAAATGGTTTGGTCCAAAGCGAACGGCTTGCGGTGTTTGGTAAAGAAATCGCCATAGCTCGGTAACTACTTGTCCGATTAATTTCAAACCTTGAAAAGGCACATCCTCGGGTCCCCAGCAATATACCTGGCAAGTTTCAAGTATATCGGACCGGTAGTTGTCGAGAAACAGCGGTCACAGACAAACATACACACATACACACATACAAACACACATACACACATACACACAGAGATTAATGGAATTATAGATAGACTAGGGCATGCCCGTACTATATATAAGCTAGGACGTGCCCGTACGTGGGTGCCCGTTCCTTGCCAAAAAAAAAAAAAAAAAAAATTTGTGTAGGGGTGTGTGTGTGTAAACATCCTAGGGCGTGCCCGTACGTGGGTGCAAAAAAACACGCGTGCAAACAACAACAACAAAAAAAAACTTTGAAACCACGTGGCAGTAACGACCACAGAACCCCCCCCCTCTATTTACATGAATGGTTTGGTCCATTCGCAACGACCACAGAACCCCCCCCTCTATTTACATGAAATGGTTTGGTCCAAAGCGAACGGCTTGCGGTGTTTGGTAAAGAAATCGCCATAGCTCGGTAACTACTTGTCCGATTAATTTCAAACCTTGAAAAGGCACATCCTCGGGTCCCCAGCAATATACCTGGCAAGTTTCAAGTATATCGGACCGGTAGTTGTCGAGAAACAGCGGTCACAGACAAACATACACACATACACACATACACACATACACACATACAAACACACATACACACAGAGATTAATGGAATTATAGATAGATTATTTTAATGACCCGATTTAATCCCACCTTCTTATGGAGTCAGCCATGTGAATTTTCCCTCTCCACACCTCTATCCTAAGCATCCTCTCTCATATACCTCTCTATCACCTCCTTCCATCTCAAGTCTGTTTTACCCCCTTTGCCTCTTGCCATTTGCATCTTCCTGCTGAACATTCCCTCTATACATAAACATCATCACATACTGTCAGTATAATGTGCATATGTAATATGTATATGTTTTTTTTAAAGGTTTTTACGTAGCTTCTAATAACATAAAGCAATTTGCTCTCTCTTTTGTTTGATAGTGCAAATGCATAGTTGTTTGCACTATAAAACGCTAGGGGGTGCTGTGACATTAATTATATGAAAAATGGGTCGATCCCAACTCCTCTCCGCTCATCGCATACCAACCACCCGGCTCCAATATCTCTTCCACTCCACTTAACTCGGTGGTCCCCAAACTTCTCTCCCTTCTCTTCCCACTCCCACACACCCCACATATATATATATATATATATATATATATATATATATATATATATATATATATATATATATATATATATATATATATATATATATATATATATATATATATATATATATATATATATATCTCATCCACCTCCAATCTTTTCTCTTTCTTTCTCAAATGATTCCACATTTGTGGGGAGGGGAGTCAAAGAAGAGTTTTTGGTTGGTCCTGGATTGTTGGAGGAGTTCAATGTGAACATCGGTTTGAGGCAGGGAAGCGCTGTCAGCCCACTCCTGATTATCATGGTGATGGAGCTGGTAAGCAGGAAAAGGTGAACATGAGCGGTAGTACAGGGAGTATGTTGTATGCAGACGATGTGGCTGTTGTGGTGGAGAGTGGGTGGGAGATGCAGGAAGTACTGGGGGAGTGGAAGAAAGCATTTGAGAAACAAGGGCTGAAAATGAGCATTGAGAAGACGGAGGTGATCTGGGTTAGGCAGCAGAGAAAATAAATGAATATCGGTTTAGAGGGAAAGGAATAATAGCAAAGTAATAATATCCAAATCAATCAATGAGCACTGTTATTTTTATTTGCTGGTAGAGAAAGTGGAAGAACCCTTTTGATCATATTTATTTATGGGAATGAAATGGTTTATTGCAAAAATCATGAAAAAACTAGAACAATGCGACTGTGTCGCCAATATGCCTCCCCATAGTCCCACAATGGGTAGATGCCATCACTCTGCATATGTATGAGTAGAGGATCACATTTGTGAAGTTTCGTGTTGATCGATAAGTTTCGTTTTTATATCCAAGATGGCTGCCAAACCACGTGACCTATGACATCATCATTTAAAAAATATATGCAACAGTGCTGTTAGATGATATTTTTAAAATTTCGCATAGATAGGGTGAGCAGTTTTAGAGATGTAATTATTTAATATTTCCTTCAATCCAATATGGCTGCCAAACCATGTGACCTATGATGTCATAAATTTAATATTTCAATACAAATGGGTCATAGATCATGTGCATGCAATTTCAGATTTTTAGGATAAGGAATTCGATTAAAACATTTTGGCTGGTATACCACTTCATCTGTGATATCATTATCATGCTTTTGTTCCCCATTGGGAGTACTTGACAATGTGCCAATTTCAAATTTTTCCATTCAGCAGTTTCTGAGAAATAATTTTTTAATTATTTGCTTTTAATCCAAGATGGCTGCCATACCACGTGACCTATGACGTCACAATTATCATAAAAACATTCTGCATGGGTGTCACTCCTACTCTGAAAGTTTTATCTCAATCGGACATATGCTTGCTGAGAAAAACGAGGTTTATCCCGTATGGACGGACGGACAACCCGAAAACATAATGCCTCCGGCGACTTTGTCAGCGGAGGTATAAAAACGTATCGAGTTTACCGACCGGGGGGGGGGGGGGGGGCAGCAGGAGGGACGGGGAGGGGGCAATGGGGGATTGGGCGTAACCCTACCTCACTACTATACTCACCGAATATGACGTAGAGGTAGTACGTATGTACATTACTATAGTGATCTGTCTCTACGCAACTAGCGACATTGACGAAGTTGGAAAGGATAATATGGACACAAGGTTGCACCCACGCAGGCAGGTATGGACGCAGACATGCCGAGATAGATCTGATTTTATATTATATATTCTTCATTATGTCTCTGAACCAAAGAGAGTCATAATGGGGGAACTGTGCAGGATTTGTGGCTGAAAAGCGTCGGTACGGCATCATGTTTCAGCAATTTCCGTGGCTTGTTTCTCAGGTAGTGAGCCTGTTGACCAAATACGAATGCTGATGGCTCAAAGTGGTCTTCGTAACCATGATATTTTGAATGAACATACGTTTTGATGTTTACTTGGGTTGTTCCTAGGTTTTTCAACCACAAAGCACAGAATTGTTGACGATCTTTTCGTGGGTTGGGGATATCAACTTTTGAGTTCTGTGGGCAAATTTCTCGACGATTGGAACAGTTAAAAGTTTGGCAAATGGGCATTTTAAATGCTAGAATAATTTATGATGAAACGCAGACGTACATGTCCGGTCAATCGAGTGGTACACCCGTGACGTCACGTGAAGACGGAAGTACCTCATTTGCATAACGGAGGTGAAAATGGTTCGATTTAAAAAAAAACTATTATCCGGGTGTTTAGTCTCCCAAAATGTTTTTTATGCTAATTGGTCAGGGATATCATCCTTTTAAACATATATCTTGAAAAAAAATGATGATTGCGTCCTTTTAACAATTACATATATTATTATATTGTAGGACCTATGCTCCAACGTAAATCGGAAGAATGGACGCGACAAAAAGCTGGAATTCGTCCGAGTTTCTTTCTTGTGTCAAATCAACTCGGGTACTCTGAAAAGCCCGTTTATCGGGCAGCAATATATATACACATTATCCCGGAGCGTTTGCCCGGGAAAGGCGAGAGGGGGCGTGCCCGGGCGTCCTGGGCGAACCCTGGAAAGGCGAGCCTGGACATGCCCGGGCGTCCTGGATGAGGCCTGGCAAGTCGAGAGCGGGCATGCCCGGGCGTCCTGGACGAGCCCTGGAAAGGCGAGGCTGGGCGTGCCCGGGCATTCTGGGCGAACCCTGGAAAGGCGAGTCTGGACATGCCCGGGCGTCCCGGACGAGGCCTGGCAAGTCGAGAGCGGGCATGCCCGGGCGTCCTGGACGAGCCCTGGAAAGGCGAGGCTGGGCGTGCCCGGGCGTCCTGGGCGAGCCCGTCATGGTGATCGCTCCGCGTCCTCGGTAGGTGCAAGGCAATTGTGTATACCCAGCGGAAGCCGCTACACATGTCCCCCCAGAATCGACTTGCACCGGCAGGGTCAATTTAAGGGGGGTCCTGATGACCCGGCCGAAGCGACCCCTGGCGGGTCGTGGGGGGGGGGTCCGGTGTGGTGGTGGGCGGTCGAGTGGGGGGCACCGTGGACGGGGGGCGGCCTCGCCGCGGCGGAAGGGCCAACCGTGGCGGTTGGTCGATGTCCACGTGCGCCGGCCTGAGGCGGTCCACCGCATTCCGGTCCGACCTGCCGCCGATGTCGATGACGAACGACTTGTCGTCCCGTCGCAGGACCCGGAAGGGCCCGTCGTACGGCGGCCGGAGTGGCCCCCAATGTGCGTCATGACGCACAAAAACATACTCCGCTGTGCGAAGCGCTGGGGGGACGTAGGACTGGGGGTCACCATGGTGGGACGTTGGCACGGGGGCAAACCGTCGGGCGGTCTCCTGGAGGTCCGAGCGCTGGTGAGCTGCGGACCAGGGACTGGTAGCGTCGGGCACGAATTCGCCCGGGACGCGTAGCGCCTGGCCGTAGACAAGCTCGGCGGTGGACGCCCGGAGGTCCTCCTTGGGGGCCGTGCGGAGGCCCAAAAGGACCCACGGCAGCCGGTCGGCCCAACCGCCGTCCTGAAGGCCGGCCATGAGCGCGGCCTTTATGGAGCGGTGGAATCGCTCGCACAACCCGTTGGCTTGGGGGTGGTAGGCCGTAGTACGGTGGAGCTTGACCCCCAGGTTGCGGACGACCGCGCCCCACAGCTCGGAGGTGAACTGCGGTCCGTGGTCCGATGAGATGTCCGCCGGAACGCCGAAGCGGGCGACCCAGGTGGCGATGAAAGCCTGCGCCACGTCGGCGGTGGTGGTGGAGACGAGGGGAACGGCCTCCGGCCACCTGGTGGTCCTGTCCACCATGGTGAGCAGGTGTGTGAAACCCTGTGATGGGGGGAGGGGGCCCACCAGGTCCACGTTGATGTGGTCGAAACGTCGTTCGGGCACGGTGAAAGGTGCCAGCGGGGCCTGGGTGTGTCGGTGGACCTTGGCCTGTTGGCAGGCTGTGCAGGTGCTGGTCCAATCGCGGACGTCCCGTCGAAGGCCGTGCCAGATGAACCGCGCCGACACCAGCTTCTGGGAAGCTTTCCGGCCCGGGTGGGAAAGGCCGTGGAGGGAGGCGAAGATGCGGCGTTGCCAGGTAACGGGCACGATGGGGCGAGGCTGGCCTTGGGAGACGTCGCAGAGCAGGACAGTGTCCGCGAAGGGGATGTCGGCCAGGCGGAGGCCCGTGTCCGCCGCCCGGAGGGCTTGCACCGTGGTGTCGGTGGTTTGGTCCACCGCCATAAGCGCGAAGTCCACGCCGAGGTGGACCGCGTTCGCGCTGGCCCGAGAAAGACAGTCGGCCACGGCGTTGTCTTTGCCGGCGACGTGCCGGATGTCCGTGGTAAACTCCGACACGGCGGAGAGGTGGCGCTGTTGGTGGGCCGACCACGGCTCCGTGACCTTGGCCATTGCGTAAACCAACGGCTTGTGGTCGACGAACGCCGTGAAGGGTCGGCCCTCCAGGAGGTGGCGGAAATGGCGAATGGCCAGGTGTAGACCGAGGTGCTCACGGTCAAACGTGCTATATTTGAGCTCGTTCGGCCGGAGTTGCCGGCTGAAAAAAGCGAGTGGCTGCCAAACCCCGTTCACCCATTGCTCATGTACGGCGCCCACCGCGTAGTCGGAGGCATCCGTGGTGAGGGCGATGGGAGCGTTGAGCACCGGGTGAGCGAGCAGTGTTGCGTCGGCGAGGGCCCGCTTTGAGCTTTTAAAGGCCGCGTCCATTGCTGCAGACCAGACGACGTCGTGCTTGGCCGGCTTGCCCCGGAGGGCTTCGTAGAGGGGCCGCATGAGTTGAGCAGCGCGGGGCACGAAGCGGTGATAGAAATTCACCATTCCCAGGAATTCCTGCAGGGCCTTTATGGAGCGGGGACGCGGAAACGTGGTGATGGCCTCGACCTTGGTTGGCAGCGGCACGGCCCCGTTCTTGGTGATGTGGTGGCCCAAAAAATCAACGGCCATCGTGCCGAAGTGGCATTTGGCCGGGTTGACGATGAGGCCGTGCTCGCTGAGGTGCCCGAACAGAGTTCGGAGGTGGAGGAGGTGCTCGGCCCGGGACGTGCTGGCGACGAGGATGTCGTCCAGGTAAACGAAGAGGAACGGCAGGTCGCGCAGCACGCCGTCCATCAAGCGCTGGAACGCCTGAGCCGCGTTCTTGAGGCCAAATGGCATTCGCAGGAATTCGAATAAGCCGAACGGCGTGATGACGGCCGTTTTTGGGACGTCGGCCGCCCTCACAGGTACCTGGTGGTATCCCCGTATTAAATCGATCTTTGAAAAAATGGCCCGTCCTGCCAAACGGGCGGAGAAGTCTTGGATGTGCGGGATCGGATACCTGTCGGGGGTGGTAGCGTCGTTAAGGCGGCAGTAGTCGCCACATGGGCGCCAGCCGCCCCCTGGTTTTGGGACGATGTGTAGTGGCGAAGCCCACGCGCTATCGGAGTGTGGTATCCCCGTATTATATCGATCTTTGAAAAAATGACCCGTCCTGCCAAACGGGCGGAGAGGTCTTGGATGTGCGGGATCGGATACCTGTCGGGGGTGGTAGCGTCGTTAAGGCGGCGGTAGTCACCACATGGGCGCCAGCCGCCCCCTGGTTTTGGGACGATGTGTAGTGGCGAAGCCCACGCGCTATCGGAGCGCCGCACGATGCCGAGGTGTTCCAAAGCGTCGAACTCGGCTTTGGCCATGGCGAGCTTGGCTGGGTCGAGCCGGCGGGCTCTGGCGTAGACCGGCGGGCCCGTGGTTGGTATGTGGTGCTCGATCCCATGTCGTACTGCGACGGCCGAAAACGTCGGCCGCGTGAGGGCCGGGAACTCCGTGAGCAGGTGAGCAAACTCGTTCACCGCCGGGAGGGCGCATGCCAGCTCGGTCGGAGCGGAGCTGCTCAATGTACATGCCAGGGAGCTGAAGGTCTCGGCGTTGATGAGGCGACGCCGTTGGACGTCCACCAGCAGTCCGTGTGCGCAGAGGAAGTCGGCGCCTAGCAGAGCCATGGGCACGCTTGCGGTTACAAAAGTCCAATTAAAGCGTTGGCCGCCGAAGCAGAGGGTGACGTTGCGTGGGCCGAAGGTGCGGATGGCCGATCCGTTGGCCGCAACCAAGGAGGGGCCGCAAACCGCGGACTGCCTGTCCTGATCGGAGGCGGGTATGACGCTCAGTTGGGCGTCGGTGTCACACAGGAAGCGCCGTCCGGACGCTTTGTCCGTGATGAAAAGTAAGTTGCCCGTGTGGCCGGCGCTCATGGCTGGTAATGAACGCCGGCCCGGCCGTTTCCCGGCTTGCCGAAGGTGCACGGGGGTCGGCATGTCCGGGCCTTCTGTCCGAACCTGGCATGATAATAACACCACGCCTGGTCAGGTGGAGGCCCCGGTCGTCGTGCTGGAGGTGGTTGGCGTGGCGTAGCGGCCACCAATTGCGTCGGCAGTTCGGTCGTCGACCGTGCCGGGTGCTCGGGCGCCATGGGCGTTGCTTCGGACGGCGGTGGGCTCCAGGTCGCTGCTCCAATGCGTTGGCCTGCCGCGGAGATCTTGTCGGCTTCCCTGGCGAGGGCGCGGGGATCCGTGATCGTCGTGCTTGCCAGGGCGAGGCGTACCGGGCTAGGCAGCTGATGGAGGAACAGCTCCTGGAACAGGAATGCCGGAGAGTGCTCGCCGAGCAGCGAAAGCATGTAGTCCATTCGCTCGGACGGGCGCGTGTCGCCAAGCTCGGGCAGGTCGAGCAGGCGCCGTGCGCGTTCCGCTGATGAGAGGGCGAAAGCGTCGAGGAGGAGCTTTTTAATCGCGTCGTATTTGTCAGCGGCTGGTGGGCTCTCGAGGAGGCTCAGGGCGCGGGCCGCGGTGGCTGAGCCGAGTGCTGCTACCACATGGTGGAAGCGGGTGTCGTCGGCCGTGATGCCTCGCAGGGCGAACAGGGAGTCCGCCTGGGCAAACCAAACCGCCGCGTGAGCCTCCCAGAAGGTAGGCAGTTTGAGGGCAACTGCCGTGTCCATGTCGGGTCACCAATGTAGGAGCTATGCTCCAACGTAAATCGGAAGAATGGACGCGACAAAAAGCTGGAATTCGTCCGAGTTTCTTCATTGTGTCAAATCAACTCGGGTACTATGAAAAGCCCGTTGATCGGGCAGCAATATATATACACATTATCCCGGAGCGTTTGCCCGGGAAAGGCGAGAGGGGGCGTGCCCGGGCGTCCTGGGCGAACCCTGGAAAGGCGAGTCTGGACATGCCCGGGCATCCTGGACGAGGCCTGGCAAGTCGAGAGCGGGCATGCCCGGGCGTCCTGGACGAGCCCTGGAAAGGCGAGGCTGGGCGTGCCCGGGCGTTCTGGGCGAACCCTGGAAAGGCGAGTCTGGACATGCCCGGGCGTCCCGGACGAGGCCTGGCAAGTCGAGAGCGGGCATGCCCGGGCGTCCTGGACGAGCCCTGGAAAGGCGAGGCTGGGCGTGCCCGGGCGTCCTGGGCGAGCCCGGCATGGTGATCGCTCCGCATCCTCGGTAGGTGCAAGGCGATTGTGTATACCCAGCGGTAGCCGCTACAATATCGTTAATATCAATAATACAATAGTAAAAACTAGCAGAGGTCGCTTCGCTGACTGGAATATTAAGAGAGGGGGAAGAGAGAGAGAGGAGGGAGAAGACAGAGGGGTGTTGGAGAAACAGAGAGGGGTGGAAGTTGCTTTCATCCTACTAAATGTTGCCTCCATTATGCGCAGGTGTGAAACACTGCTTGCCTTGCCCTTGCTCAGGGTTCGGAACCAGTTTTCATTATATTGCTGTGCACACTGAGGATTACTCAGAAGACGAGATCCAATATTGCCAAAGCACAAGGAACAGCAGCCATACGTTGTACATTCCTACATGTCCACCATGGTTTGCTTTGTCGTGCAGGGACGTCTCTTTTACTCACCTCACATGGAAGGAAACACGGAATATCATTTTGCTTGTAACAGTCATAGTAATGCTTCGCAAATTCTGCTGAGAAAAAATTGAGTTACAAGCAACACGTGATTGTGTCCAGCAGACAAAAAGTATCTACTTTTGATGTCCCAAAATGTGATGCGGCGACTCACGTTTGGGTTTCTGGGCCGTTGGAGAGAAAGGCGTGGCTTGGCTGAAAGGCGGTGCTTATGACGTGTGGGAGAGGAGGGAAGGCGTGGCCTGTAGAATGGGCGGAGCTTATCACCCACGGCCACAGCCACAAACTCAGCTTTATATATCTATACCAATACTAAAAGAGAGCCGTTTGTCTGTCAGTCTGTGTGTGCCTGTCACCATTTTTCTCAGAGATGGTTTAACAAATCTTTGTCAAACGTTCAAAGGTTCATCAGTAAGTGCTGGGGAGTGTTTTAAGCAAAAAAAAAAAAAGAAAAAAAAAGAAGATTATTTTGGAAAAAAATAGTTCTTTTTTTGGGGTGCGATTTGGGAGGGATTTAAAAAGATTGTTCAATGGTGCCTGAGCCTTTGTAGCTATGTGAAAGGTAATATTAAATTATCCGTGTGTGTGTGTGTGTGTGTGTGTGTGTGTGTGTGTGTGTGTGTGTGTGTGTGTGTGTGTGTGTGTGTGTGTGTGTGTGTGTGTGTGTGTAATATAATATTAAAGCGCGGCGTTACGCGCGCTGCTTGTGAGCAAGGAGGAAGCGGACAAGCGGTAACATATAAACGTCTTTATTGTAAGAGCACACTGTAACACTGAACTGCTCCGGTCTGGTCGCCCGGTGTATATCATGAGGCCACGCCTACCCCTCGGGCGTGGCCACCGCCCACTTGGTGCGTGGAATGATGTCACCACGCCAGTGGGCTTTTGTGTCCGCCACACGCGCCCCCCCAGAATTCCCGCGCACCTGGAGGGCCAGTTTGCGGGGCAGACGAATGACCCGGCCGAAGCGCCCCCTGGCGATCGGCGGCGTCCGGGGTGCAGGGATGCCAGGTGGGATGCCCCTGGCTGCCCCTGGGATGGGTGCAGGACCGGGGGGCGACGTGGCGGCGGGGCTGGGCGGTGCCGGGGGTCCGCCCGCAGGAGGGCGGCCCCGACGTGGGGGTCGGGCCACTGGCGGTGGATGGTCCACATCGAGGTGGGCCGGCTTGAGGCGGTCTACCGAAACGCGGTCAGGAGTACCGCCGATGTCCAGGGTGAAGTGCTTCGCCCCGGTCTCCAGCACGCGGAAAGGCCCGTCGTACGGGGGCCGCAGTGGTGTCCGATGGGCATCGTGGCGGACGAAGACGTACTCCGCCGTGCGAAGCTCCGGGGCGACGTGCGTCGGTGGGTGCCCGTGGCATGCCGTTGGCACCGGGGCGAACCTCTGGGCGGTCTCTTGCAGAGCGGAGCGCTGCTGTGCTCTTTGCCGTGGAGTCGGGGAGGAACTCGCCCGGCACCCGCAGCGGTTGCCCGAAGACCAACTCCGCCGCGGATGCACGCAGGTCCTCCTTGGGCGCCGTCCGGAGGCCCAGCAGGACCCAGGGGAGCCTGTCGACCCAGCCGCCGTCGCGGAGGGTGGCCCGGAGCGCGGCCTTCAATGAGCGGTGAAATCGCTCACACAGGCCGTTAGCCTGGGGGTGGTAGGCCGTGGTTCGGTGCAGCCGGACCCCGAGCCCCTGCGCAACCGCCCCCCAGAGCTCCGAGGTGAACTGGGGGCCGCGGACGGATGAGATGTCTGAGGGGGCGCCGAACCGGGCGACCCAGGTGGCGATGAAAGCCTGCGCGACATCGGCCGCCGTTGTCGACGCCAAGGGCACGGCCTCCGGCCACCGGGTGGTGCGGTCCACCATGGTGAGGACGTAGGTGAAACCCCGCGAGGGGGGCAGAGGTCCCACCAGGTCCACGTGGACGTGGTCAAACCGGCGTTCCAGCACCGTGAACGGGGCCAACGGGGCCTGGGTGTGCCGGTGCACCTTGGCGCGCTGGCACGCGAGGCACGTCCTGGCCCAGCCGCGGACGGCCTTCCGGAGGCCATGCCAGACGAACTTGTCGGCGATCAGCCTTTGGGAGGCCCTCGCGCCCGGGTGGGACAGGCCGTGGATGGCGTCAAACACCTGGTGCTGCCAGCCCGCGGGCACGATGGGGCGAGGACGCCCGAGGGAGACGTCGCACAAGAGGGCCGCGCCCGCGCCGTCGAACGGCACCTCGGTGACGCGGAGGCCCGTGACGGCGGTCCACAAGGCCTGGACGTCGGGGTCAGCGGCCTGGTCCGCTGCCATCCGGGCATAGTCGATGCCGAGGTGGACTGCGTGGGCGACGGCCCGGGAAAGGAAATCCGCCACCGGGTTGTCCTTCCCCGCGACGTGCTGGATGTCCGTCGTGTACTCAGACACGGCCGAGAGGTGACGCTGCTGCCGGGCCGACCACGGCTCGGTGACCTTGCCCATCGCGAAGATCAGCGGCTTGTGGTCGACGAAGGCAGTGAACGCACGGCCCTTGAGCAGATGGCGGAAGTGCCTGACCGCCAAGTGAAGTCCGAGCAACTCGCGGTCGAAGGTACTGTAACGGCGTTCGGGCGGGTGAAGCTGCCGGCTAAAGAACGCCAGCGGTTGCCAAGTTCCACGCACCCATTGCTCGTGCACCGCGCCCACCGCGTAGTCCGAGGCATCGGTGGTGAGGGCGATCGGTGCATCGGGCGCCGGGTGCGCGAGCATGGTGGCGTTAGCCAAGGCGAGCTTCGCGCCCGTGAACGCCGTGTCCATCTGCTCGGTCCAGGTAACGTCGCCTTTGCCCGGCTTACCTCGGAGAGCTTCGTGCAGGGGGCGCAGGAGCTGGGCGATACGGGGCAGGAACCGATGGTAAAAGTTCACCATGCCCAGGAACTCCTGCAGCCCTCTGATCGTGCGGGGGCGCGGAAACCCCTTCACCGCCTCCACCTTGGCCGGCAGGGGGACGGCTCCGTGCCTGGTGACACGGTGTCCCAGAAAATCGATTGAGGCGGCGCCGAACCGGCACTTTGCGGGGTTCACAATCAGGCCATGCTGGCCCAGGCGTTCGAAGAGCGTGCGGAGGTGGCGTAGGTGCTCTTCGCGGGACGCGCTGGCGACGAGGATATCGTCCAGGTAGACGTAGACAAAATCCAAGTCGCGCAGGACGCTGTCCATCAGTCGCTGGAACGCCTGAGCCGCATTCTTCAGACCGAAGGGCATGCGCAGGAACTCGAAGAGTCCGAATGGCGTGATGACCGCCGTCTTCGGGACGTCCTCCGGCCTGACGGGGACCTGATGGTAGCCGCGTATGAGGTCCACCTTCGAGAAGAAGGACCTGCCCGCCAAACGGGCGGAAAAGTCCTGAATGTGGGGGACGGGGTAGCGGTCGGCAGTCGTGGCGTCATTGAGACGGCGATAGTCCCCGCACGGTCGCCATCCCCCGCCGGGCTTCGGCACGATGTGCAGCGGCGACGCCCAAGCGCTCTCTGAGCGCCGAACGATGCCGAGTCGCTCCAGGGTAGCGAACGCCGCTTTTGCCACCGCCAGCTTCGTCGGCTCGAGGCGGCGTGCCCGGGCGTAGACCGGTGGCCCGACGGTGGGGATGTGATGGGCCACCCCGTGCTTGACGGCCCCCGCCGAGAAGGTGGGCCGCGTGAGGGCCGGGAAGCCGGCGAGGAGGCGGGTGAATGCGTCCGCTGCCGGAAGCGTACAGACCAACGTGGCCGGAACCGAATCGTTCGGCAAGCCGCTTGGCAAGCCGCTCGTTGAGCTGGGCAACGCACAAGCGAGCGAGCTGAACGTCTCGGCCTGGACAAGCCGTCTGCGCTTGACGTCGACCAGGAGCCCATTAGCGCACAGGAAGTCCGCACCAAGCAGTGCCATGGGCACGTCGGCGGTGACGAACGTCCATCGGAAAACCTGCCCTCCAAACCGCAGAGAGAGGCAGCGTTTTCCGTACGTACGGATGGGCGTCCCGTTTGCGGCAAGCAGCACGGGGCCCCCACCCGCGGCGTGCTTGTCTGACGTGCCGGCGGGAATGACACTCACCTGCGCTCCCGTGTCGCACAGGTAACGGCGCCCGGAGAAGGTGTCCGTTATGAACAGCAGGCTGCTCGAACGGCCGGCGCTCATCGCCACTATTGAGCGCCGGCCCGGGCGTTTCCCGACCTGTTGAAGGAGCATGGCGGATGACATTGCCGATCCTCGTGGCCAAACTTGGCGTGGAACCAGCACCAGGTGGTGGAGCTGGAGGAGTGTGGCTGGCTCCGCCAGGCCGGTGGAGTTGGCGGGTTTCCCCGCGGTGGCGGTTTTCGCCGCGGCGGTGGGCGGGGCGTGGCGGCGTTCACGAGGTGCGTATCAGCATGCTGCTGAACATCAGCATGCTGTAGAAGCTGATGCTGTGGAACATGCTGCTGAACATCAGCGTCGAGGGCCGTGACGGCCACGCCGACGCTCGCCCGCGTGTCCGAAGCGGCGAAGTACCTGTCCGCCTCGGCTGCCAATGCTCGGGGTTCCGTTAGCTCGGTCCCGGCCAACGCGAGGCGAACCTGCGCTGGAAGTTGGCGCCGGAAAAGCGCCCGGAATAGCGAACCGGGGGCTTCGTCGCCCAACAGTGACAGCATATGGTCCATTCGGACCGACGGGCGCGTCTCACCGAGCTCGGGGAGATCCAGGAGGCGGTCGGCCCGTGCGTCGTCCGTGAGGCCGAACGTGGCTAGGAGTAGCCGCTTGAGTGCCTCGTACTTGTGGCCGTCCGGTGGGTGGCGAAGGACGGACACAACTCGAGCGGCCGTGCCGGGCCCGAGGGAGGCGACGACATGGCAGTAGCGCAGGTCGTCGTTGGTGAGGCGCCGAAGCTGAAATTGGGCTTCGGCTTGAACGAACCAGACTTCGGCCTGGGCCTCCCAAAATTCGGGAAGTTTAATCGCCATTGCCTTGTCGTTGGCCATTGCAATGGCGTCGTGTTCGGAAGGATCGCTACGGCAGATCCAACGTCGAGGGTCACCAGTAAAGCGCGGCGTTACGCGCGCTGCTTGTGAGCAAGGAGGAAGCGGACAAGCGGTAACATATAAACGTCTTTATTGTAAGAGCACACTGTAACACTGAACTGCTCCGGGCTGGTCGCCCGGTGTATATCATGAGGCCACGCCTACCCCTCGGGCGTGGCCACCGCCCACTTGGTGCGTGGAATGATGTCACCACGCCAGTGGGCTTTTGTGTCCGCCACAATATTATATATAAATTTTACTTAGTGTATTAGTGAAGTGTTTTAGGCACCCACAAAAATTTGAAAAAAACCCCAAAATTGATTTCTTTAAAATGCCAACAGGATTAGAACATCACCGGGCAACGTTAATTTTTATTATATTTCTGGCACTCAACATTAATGTCAGTTCATCGAGTTGGGGGTGTGCAAATGAAAAATAATGGTTACTGCCAACCGCACAAGAACGTGGGAATAATTGTGACCGTTAAAGAAGAAGATGGTTGCACAGTTGTGGCATCGTTTGAACACAGACTGCTTATCTTACTATAATTCACCAAATGTCCGTCCGTCTGTCTGTCTGTCTGTCTGTCTGTCTGTCCGTTCGAAGATACCGTAAAACCTGCTGAACGGATCGCAACGATATTTTGGGTGGATAATCCTGGGATCTCCAGGAGTTAAATAGGCTATTTAGTTTTCCCAATTTCAGCTGTAGTCTCCAGCATTCTCAGGTTTGGACTCCCGCATAACATTCGCGTTCGCATAACGTTCATTGTCACGATGTTTTCATTGTGACGATGTTGTTTTCCCGGGTGCCGCACAAACGGCTGCACCGATCGGACTCGGTGACCTCGGACAAAGACCTTTTATAAGGACACGGGTTGAATCCCTGCTTGAGAGAATTCCAAACCCCTCCCCGCCATCACGGTCGTCTCTCCAACTCACAATCCCACGAGATATGCGGAAAGGACGACCCAAAACCAATATAAACATCATTAAACATCATTCGTATATAAACATCATTAAAAGTAAATAATGACCTCGGCCAAAGTTCAAACGACGTGAGTTTAATATCTACATGAGAGAATTCCACATAGCTATTTGGGCGGTCAATACGCTAACAGATCGCTGTCTCCATCGATCTTGCCAAGGCCGTAACAGCTATCGGCTCAAAATCCTTTGACATGCCGTGATCGAGTCGAGTTCAAGTGAAAAAAGAGATATCGAGTTCAAGTGAATGACGATATGCCGTGATGGTTTCTACATTCTAAACGTGAACTTCGCGGATCGCCATATGCAGATTCGCCACGGTCCCACGATCGATGTTTCCATACGTGAACGTACCCGTTTGTTTGCGAACGGGTACGTTTTTCATGGAAGTTCTTCACGAACTTCCTGTCCATGTCTGACGTGCGACTGAAGGTGCTACAGGAATGTGGAATTTATTGGTTTCATGCTTTAGCATTCGCCGTATCTGCATTGCCTGTTTGCTTCTGGCCTCCCACCCGTGCGTAGCACAGGTATCTCCCTAGTAAATGGAACTCTAGCTCACAATTTTCCATCATCCTAATTTCTGTATTATCAACACTGACCTCTTGGTCGTTCGATATGCATTCTTCGGCTCGTGAACTTTTTGGTCTGTCCCAGTTATTCGCCAAACATAAAACATCTGATTGCAACTCTTCTTTGGTTACTTGCTCATCAGATTTCACAAATGCTTCACTCAGTACGAGACAAAGATTCCTTTCACTCTCCCGAAACTGTACAGGGGCCAAGCAGGCCAGGTCCCCTATACAACGCCTCATTTTGCTCGAAATCTGTTTTTAAACCTTCAGTAGTTATATGTAATATCCTGTTATGCACACCGACTTCAAAGTCTTTTAAAAACCTCAACAAATTGGTGCTTAAGATGCGATTCCTCCAGGAGTCCTTTTTCTCTTCCGTAATCGTTTTTCTGGAAAGAACTGCTGGATGACAATACTTTTCTTTTTTTTTGTATACTGAATTGAGGCTCGTGAAAGAGCTAACATTTATTTCACAAACAAATCAACCAGACAAACAAAATATACAAAAAGAGGGAGCGGAAGACAAGATGGGGAGAGAAGGGGAAGCACACAACCACAACATTTGAGAGCAGGGAGAAGTGTGGGAGGGAGAGGGCTTGGGGCCAGGAGGCGTGGGAAGGGGGGGGGGGTGGGAGAAGTATAAAACACAAGGGGACCGAAATTAGCGGGGGTAGAAAAGATCAAGGTTTTGGATGGGGGAGGATAAGAGATGGTGGTGAACAGCTGTTTTAAAGACCTGGAGGGTGGAGTGGGATTGAAGAGAGTGAGGGAGTTTGTTCCAGAGGCGGGAGAAAAGAGGAATGAAGGAGTGAAGGTGAGCAGAAAGTCTTGATTTTTGGCAGTTTAACCATAAGAGGGTTGCAGGCAGATCTTGTGCGACCTGTAGGAATATTTGGGGGACAGAGCCCAGAGAGGGCTGGGGGGGCAAGGCCAGAGAGGAGTCGGTAGAAGACGGAAAGACCACCAACCTGCCTGCGGTGAGTGAGTGAAAGGCCCTTGGAGTTAGCTTCATCGCGGGAGATTCCAATGATTCTGAACACTTTGGTTTCAACAGCGTGAAGACGGGCTAGGTGTGAGGCAGGAGCACCAGACCAGAGGGGAGAGCAGTATTCCATAGAGTTGCGGATGAAAGCCTTGTATGTGGTGAGGAGCTCAGGTGTGCCAAGGAAGGACTTCGCACGACGGAGGATGCCCAGTCGGCGACTGGCTTTGGAGGCCAGATTTGAAATGTGGTTTTCCCAGGAAAGATCATGGCAAATAGTGAGACCCAAAAGCTTGAGTGACAGAACTTCTTGGAGAGGATTATTCAGAAAGTGTATGGGAGGGTTTTCCAGTCGGTCTTTTCAGAGAGACATCGTAAGAGTGTGAGATTTATCAGGATTGAAAGACATGTTCCATTTGTTTGCCCAGTCTGTGATTTTGTCCAGGTCTGCAGAGAGTGAGGAGGCTGCAGACTGCCGATATGAGGGATGACGAATGGAGCGACAGAGAGTAGAGTCGTCAGCAAAGAGATAGAGAGGATTTTCAAGAGAGTCAGAGAGATCATTGATGAAGACCAGAAAAAGCACAGGGACCAGAACACTACCTTGGGGAACTCCAGCCTGAACAGGAAGAGGAGATGAGAGAAACCCATTCAGGGCCACACGTTGACTACGACCAGAGAGGAAGTCCGCCAGCCATGCGTGGAGATTTCCATGGATACCAAAGGAGGAGAGTTTGGTGAGCAGAGCAGGGTGCCAGACCGTATCGAAGGCACGTGAAATGTCAAGGGAGACGGCTCTAATTTCCTGTTTGGCGTTGAGGACCTCCATCCATTGTTGAGAAAGCAGAAGCAGCATGTCCAGAGTAGAGTGACCAGGTCTGAAACCAAATTGATGATCAGAGATCAAGCCATTGGAGAAGAGGAAAGATTTCATATCTGAAGCAATGATGGATTCCATGACTTTGCTGATAATTGGGAGAAGGCTGATTGGTCTGTAGTTGCTGGGATCTGTTTTTGCACCTTTTTTGTGCAAAGCTTCACCGTTTTGTGGGCTTTGCTTCTCCAGTTCGTCTGTAGCCCAATCAATAACATTTTTTAGCAGACCTATCTCAACTCTTTGCATATATCAATTTAAAGATCAATTGATAAAATTATTTCATATTTTAGAAGTGTATCTTTGTGAGATGTACCTTTTCCTCACAATTCAGATTTTTTTTTTCTTTCTGATTTTTAAGTAATTTATTGGGAGTGAATCATATTGACATGCACCAAACTGTGTGAGTTTTCCAATGAACCCAATTTATTAGTCAGTGCTGCGTCCTTCGCCAACCAATATGTTTGCACGACGGTTTGTGGTCTTTGTTGACTACCTTTTTCAACTGATCTGATTCCATACAGCCATTATTTTATAAGATTCCTAAAAAATCAAACAGCAATCACAGTGAACAGAAAAAACAGAAGATTTAATATAGGGCTATAACATCAAACATGATTTTGTCCGGGTGAGTCGTTGTTTAGCAAATTTGAAAAACTGCTGTATATTCCTTGCATATTTGCTGCTCCATCTGCTACATCTGCGATTTTTCCCAGTATACCAGCTTCGATGTCCGTCGGCACGCCAAATTTCAGCTTTCCATGACACCCAGAAGGTACTGAACATTAATATCACTCAGTAAGTTAGTCAGTCAGTGGTTATAATGTGGTGGCTTTATTTATTAGATATGTGTATGTATGTATGTATGTATGTATGTATGTATGTATGTATGTAATCAAAAACGGCTTAGCCGATCTGCAATAAATTTGGTATATGTGGTTGGCGTACTGAGAGTCAGGTCTTAGGCACAAAATAACTCCCCTCCCTGTGAGGGTGGAGACGACGACTTCCTTTTTTACCTGTACACGTGAAATAGTGCACGTGGTTTAACCACTCACCCCTACCGGAGGGATGGGGTATTGACACCATATTTTACTCCTGGAGGTGTTGGGTATTACTAGTCAAAGTGAAACTTACTTTTATAATTTTCAACCATGCCACCAGATAGTCAACTTAAGTAGAGCATTGTGCTAGTGTAATTGTGTTTTAAGACATTGTTACCTGCATGTAGATCCTCCCAGGCCCATAGACTCGCTGGCCCACCGGAAATTCTGCCAATGTCCAGACGGCCCAATGCCCCCCAGCTTTTTGGTAACATGGAGCTGCTTGTTAGGTCTGATGGGGTAAGATGTGTCATATGATAATGTTGAGTTCATATGTTAGTAGTGGTGCAATCATGCTCAGGCTTACATTCTGAGTAGTTGGGAGCAATGATTCGACCAGGAAGCGCTTTGAAATGAAAGTGTAAATCGTGTAAGAGCTAATTGCCAATTGTTGGGCTATGCGGATTGATGGAAGACAATCGCCAGAAGATGCATGTGGGAAAAGGTGAATGAGAGAGTAGGAGGAACGAGTAGGCCATGCAAGAGGTGAAATGCACTTGAAGCCACATTTGTGGGGCAAGAAAAGGAAGAGGGATGAATTTAAGTGAAGAAACCTGCCTCCCAGGGGCAGCAGCCCTTCAGCTGTTGTACATAAACATTTTGCACTATTCACCCTTTTGGGTGTTTCCAATTATTGGAATAGAGGCCATTCTCACCGAGCAAACCTCACAGACACATCATGGTGAAATGGTGCAACCACAGCGCTGTCAGTGTATCAATTTGGTGGTCTTGGTTTATTGGGGGCACATCACCTGCATAACAATATCTCACACATCCACTCTCTTACTTTTCCCCTACCCCCTCTCCAACCCCATCACCCTCCATTTTATCCCCTCTTCTCCACTCTAGCTTCATGTTTCTCATGTTCAATTAATTTTATCTCAGTTTACTAGGATTCTCCCTTATTTTTAGGTTTTTTTTCTCCTTTCTTCGTTTAACGCACTGCTCTCTTGCACAAAAAAAAAAAACCACCTTCAGAGGCCATTTTCCCCCGCAAAGCGGGGGTTGGCCTTTTTCGGGGACCGTGGTTGTTGTTGTTTTTTTTGGTCCCCTTTTTGAAGCAATGTTTTACGGCCGGATGCCCTTCCTGCCGCCAACCCTTTTTGTCACCTTTTTACGACAAACAGGGAATTACCAGTGAACTGGTACTCAAAATTCCCCTACCTTGCACAGTCTCTTGCACAGTTGACCAAAAAAGTGATATCTATGAAGGCAGTGGATAAATGAGTCCATATCAAATAAAGCAGCATAAAGTGGGAAATGATAAATTGGTGTAGTTAGCTGACATGGTGGCTAGTGTTACAATGACTGAAGAACAGGAAAATAATTAAAGGGATCACTTAAAGAAGATTGTGATAGATGGGGTAGACAGGCAGCTGAGAAAGGAGTCAGGATGCATGCAATGGAAGATAAAAAGTAGAGATAAGAGAAGACAAATGGAAGATGAGAAACTGAAAATGATCAAGAGAAACGGGAGATGAGTATTGGAGATTAGATAAGAAAAGGGACATGATGGATGGCATATGGGAAATGAAAGATAGGAGATGTAAAATGCACATTAATAAATATTGCAGATGAAGGACGAGATACGAGAGGCAGATATGGGGACATTAGTAGCAGAGATGTGGCAGGAGATAGGAGATGAGAGATCAGTTATTGCAATGTCAAAGCAGAATTCACCATGATGTAAAAATTGCTTGTATTTACTATTTCGTTTTTGTTTCAGTTTATTTGAACTATTTATATATTTTCATCATGTCAGCAAAATGCTTGACTTGTTGAGTGATAATTGGCACATCTCATCCCAAGGGATTCAACTCGTTGCCAGATATATCACAACTCCATTAATATTTACAAGAGAGCCTTTGGCGACTCGAACAGGACAGCTTATTTATTTATTTGCTTATATGAATACAGAACAAATTTGGTAATTTATAATTTTCTTATCTGCCATTAACAGCAGATCCTTACTAAGTTAGCTCCAACAAATCCTTACTAAATTAGCTCCAACAGATCTTTACCCGATTAGCTCCAACAGATCCTTACTGGATTTGCTCCAACACATCCTCATTCAATTATCTCCAACAGATCCTTACTAAATTAGCTCCAACAGATCTTTACTGGATTAACTCCAACAGATCCTTACTGGATTAGCTCCAACAGATCCTTACTGAATTAGCTCTACCAGATCCTCACTCAATTAGCTCCAACAGATCCTTACTCAATTTGCTCCAACAGATCCTTACTCAATTAGCTCCAACAGATCCTTACTGAATTAGCTCTACCAGATCCTCACTCAATTAGCTCCAACAGATCCTTATTGAATTCGCTCCAACAGATCGTTACTCAATTAGCTCCAACAGATCCTTACTAAATTAGCTCCAACATGTCCTTACTAAATTAGCTCCAACAGATCCTTACTAAATTAGCTCCAACAGATCCTTACTAAATTAGCTCCAACAGATCCTTACTAAATTAGCTCCAACAGATCCTTACTCAATTAGCTCCAGCAGATCCTTACTAAATTAGCTCCAACAGATCCTTACTCAATTAGCTCCAGCAGATCCTTACTAAATTAGCCCCAACAGATCCTTACTGAACTGGTCCATCACCCATGCACCATAAAACACATCATAGTGAATGAATAATCGTTTTAAGGCCATTTTCCCCGCTGGAGCGGGGGTTAGCCTTGCGGGCCCCATGACAATCATGGTTCCCTGTTTGAGGCAATGTTTTTATGGCCGGATGCCCTTCCTAACGCCAACCCTTGGTCACGCTCTGACGATGTGCAGGGATACTGTCTACCTATTCGAAATCGGGGTACACACCGTGGTCATTCATCCCAGCGAGCTGGTACTCAATTTGCCGACCTCGGAAGGATGAACAGGCTGAGTCAACCCCCCTGGCGTTAATTCAGCGATCGACCGGGATTCGAACCCAGGATCCTAGGATCCCAAGCCGGCACCCTAACCGCTAAGCCAACACCAGGCCAATAAAACACATCATAGTGAAAGGAGGAAATAGATAGGAAAGAGTACATTAACAATCGAAAAATAAACGGCAAGAGGAGACGTGAATGGACTTTAGGCTAAATCAATTCATCTCTTCTTTTTGATTGTTATTTGATTTTGCATATTATATAACCTGATCTGTTGAAGGCTCACATATATATATATATATATATATATATATATATATATATATATATATATATATATATATATACATATATATATACATATATATATATATATATATATATATATATATATATATATATACATATATATATACATATATATATATATATATATATATATATATATATATATATATATATATATATATATACATATATATATACATATATATATATATATATATATATATATATATATATATATATATATATATATATATATATATAGTATATATATACATATATCTCTAGAAATAAAGGAGGAGTGTCTGTGTGTGTGTGTGTGTGTGTGTGTCTGGATGTCCGCTTATAACTCAAGAACTACACATCGGAGAAAAGTTTTAGACACAGATTCGGAATCAGCATAAAATCCCGGTGGTTTTAGGCTACGTTTTATTTTAATATCAATGGTTAAAAAAACCACGCCAGCTGCAATTCCATGGTGTAGTTTGTGGCGGCGCTAGACGTTCGGGGTGTATTGCAATGGTTTGTCGGGTTTGGCTGTGGGTCCAGAATAGCTCCCATTTCCTTATGTTCTTCCACTTTTATTTTGATTCTTCTGTTACAACGCCTTCCTTATCTACCTTATATCCCCCCGATGAGGCCTCTACATAATTTCATGCGGCAGAATTTCGTGCATTTTGAGTGAAAGAAGTGAGACGAAGTTGTAGGAGGAACAAGAGGCGCGGTCACTGTGGAGGCCTCGATCGTGAGTGGAAATGGCGGGAATTGCGTTTGTATCGCAAAGTAAAGGATCTGCATTCATTTCTGAACTTGCATTGGTGGATTGTTATACATCTGCATTATTTTTCATTAAAAAACTTTATGTTGAACTTGAAGGCTCCAAGCACGGACTATATATATAGCCCTCATTGAGGTAAAAATAAAAGTAAAAAGCCTGCTATCGCTTGCCAAGCTAGCCGTTCCCCTCCCCCCTCCCCCCTCCCCTCCCCTCCCCCTACCCCTCCCACTCCCCTCCCCCTCCCCCTCCCACTCCCCTCCCCCTCCCCCTCCCCCCTCCCCCTCCCCCCTCCCCCCTCCCCCTCCCCCCTCCCCCCCTCCCCCTTCCCCCTCCCCCCTCCCCCCCTCCCCCTCACTCCCCCTCCCCCCTCCCCCTCACTCCCCCTCCCCCCTCCCCCTCCCCCCTCTCCCTCCCCCCTCTCCCTCCCCCTCTCCCTCCCCCTCTCCCTCCCCCCTCTCCTCCCCCTCTCCCTCCCTCCTCCCTCTCCACTCCCCCTCCCCCCTCCCTCTCCACTCCCCCTCCTCTCCCTCCCCCCTCACCTCCCCCTCCCCCTCACCTCCCCTCATCCCCCCTCCCCCCTCACCTCCCCCCCTCCCCCCTCACCCCCCTTCCCCCCTCTCCTCTCCTCTCCTCCTCCCCCTCCCTCCTCTTCTCCCCTCTCCTCCTCCCCCTCCCTCCTCTTCCCCCTCCCTCCCTCTTCTCCCCTCCCCTCCCTTTCCTCCTCCCCTCCCTTCCCCCGCCCGGCAATGCCGGGTACTTCCCATGGCCAGCTGTACGTGGGCTGCTCGAGGGTTGGAAAACCAAGCAATCTTTATGTCTTGGCACCAAGTAAGAAAACCAGAAATGTTGTATACCAAGAGGTTTTGAGAAATTGAAAATTGACAAAACGTCATGTAGGAAATGTACTGTGATATTGCTCTAAAATATACATGTTCTTTTCATCATATATTTGTATTATTCTTATTCAACCCGGGCGAAGCCGGGTACCTCAGCTAGTATATATATATATACAGACTTGGCATTTAATATGGAATTATTTTTTTTCTTGTCTTGGGTTTACTTTCTTTACTCAGTATATCAATCTGGTGAGTTTCTTTTACACTTTGGTGATTTATTTGTTAAAAGAACCATGTCACTGATTGTCTGTCGCAGCAAGAAGTCAACAACAGGATTATATCACAGGTGGCGTGGCAAAATGTACGGACAGGTGCATTTGATGATTGGCTTCACAGTCGGGTATACAAGGGTTGTTGCGTTCTGTATTAGTGGAAAACAACTGCTGCACATCTCCAAAAGTTATTGCCGCGTCCTCTGGAGATGGTCCGTCAACTCGACAATGCTGTTTGTCATGGAGTGGTGGCTTTACGAAATTACGGCATGAAACAGCATGCTATTGCTCGGCAGTATGGCATCACTCAAGGTCAGGTGTCAAAGATCCTGAAACGAAATGCTCAGAGGGGTGTCCCTACTCCAATACCGAGGCCAGGACGTCCCCGCAGAACCGCTTGCTGCACCGGTTAGTCCGCAATGGCCGTACCAAGTCAGCTAATCGGCTTAGGGCTGAGTGGCAGCAACTGACAAATGTGCCTGTATCCAGAAGGCTAGTCAAACAACGACTGGTTCAAGCAGGCTATCGTGCCAGGCGTCCCCTGAGAAATCCACGCCTGACCAGACAACACTGACCAGACAACGCCAGCGCCGATTGCAGTGGGCCAGAGAGCACCGTCAATGGCAGCCAGGACACTAGAATCACGTGATCTTCAGTGACGAGTCTAGATTTCTGGTCTATCGTCAAGATGGCCGCGTCCGAGTGCACAGACAAGTGCATGAAGCCTACAACAAAGATTGTATAGTGCCAAGAGTCCAAGCTGGAGGTGGTGGGGTGACCGTTTGGGCTGCTTTTCATGCAGGGGGCAAAACTGACCTGGTTGTTCTGAATGGAAACCTGAACCAGTTCAAGTACAGGGCCATTCTGGAAGAAACATTGCTTCCATTTGCTCGTGCAGCCTTTCGAGGAAACTTTGTCTTCCAAGATGACAATGCACGGCCTCTTTGTGCTCGCATGATCCAACACTTTCTTGCTGACCGTGGTGCAGAGCAATGTGGAGTGGCCTGCCATGTCCCCGGATATGAATCCGATAGAGAACTTGTGGGCAGAATTAACGTGTCAAATCGACCACTTGGACCAGCAGCCGACCTCTGTGCGTGAATTGCAGCAGGCTATTGTCACTGCATGGCAAGCGATTCCTGTCCAAACCTTGGCAAATCTCGTGAACAGCATGCCTCAACGTGTACGTGCTCTCCTGAATGCTCGTGGGGGTTACACGAAGTACTGAACTGTAATTTTACTGTCCGTAATCCCAGTCGTAATTTAACTTTTGTTTTTGTTAAAAAAACATTTGGCTAATGTGCAAAATAAAGAGATACTTCTGGAAAACGTACAGAAGTTTAACACAGTACTGTCCGTGAATTGAGTTCGATGTCAGTTTCCATCACTTTCAAGGATCAATTTATTTGCTTCGAAATGTCAAATGTGGTTTTTGTTTCTTTTAAAGGTCACATTAACAAAATCTAGAATAATTTCAACATAATTCCAATGAACTTTTGGTTCTAAATCATCTTGAAAAGTAAGTTCACCCCCACAAAAAAAATATTCCATATTAAATGCCAAGTCTCTGTGTGTGTATATATATATATATATATATATATATATATATATATATATATATATATATATATATATATATATATATATATATATATATATATATATATATATATATATATACACAAAGAATTAAGTTAAGCACCCCCCCCGTTTTTTTACAACCTCGCACATTACAAGGTTGTTGTCGTCAAAACAGTGTAATATACCCATGATATTGCTATATTTTCTGGAGAAGTGATATTATGGTCACATAAAAACATAACAATCATGCCGTTTTCAATATTTTATTCTGAATAATTTAAGGTGAAATTTATTGGGAATTTTAGGCATATTTTCACCTCAATTTAAGTATGGAGCTATAGGTCCATCACGGACAGTGTGGATGACGTTTATGTTTTCTAACGTACAGTCATTGTTCTGAGAAGACCTCTAGCGATCTTTGCGTCAATAACGTGTGTAGGACCCACGTGATCGGATCACTGACTCAACCCTACGTCTCATAGACCCTGTAAGCCGTCGTATGCGTTGCTGTGGCAGGTTGTTCCATTCCCGATGTAATGCACGTTCCAATGATCTCACAAGGTATGATCTCACATACCTTAGAATATATGCCAATGTATACATATACACAAAGAATATATATTAGGGGGTGCTTAACTTAATTCTTTGTGTAGGGGTGCTTAACTTAATTCTTTGTGTATATATATATATATATATATATATATATATATATATATATATATATATATATATATATATATATATATATATATATATACACACACACACATACATCGACGGGCAAAGTGCTCTGAATTATACATTGATTACGCACAGAGGAAATGGAAATGTATCTGTGGATTTTGAATTTGACAGAGGAAATGTAGCATTCCGTAACCCGGCTCATGTAGAATATACCCCGGGGAGTTTAAATTTACAAGCAAGTGCAAACAGATGGGACAACAAGCTCAGTAAGGCCAAACAGGTCTTAGGTAAGAATGCTATGGCTAAGGTATTCTTGTTCCATAAATATGAACATAAACCAATGCCAAACACCAAAGATTAAAACTCCATCTATACTGCATAGTGCGTTGTGTGTATATTTTGTTGTTTATCTTATTCTTTTTTTTTTTTTAACTGCAATCTCATTCTTCAATCCAAAGCTTCAAGACAGCTCTTCACCACCATCTAAGGATATCCCCTTCTACAACCTTGATCTTTCTACCCCCATTATGAACCCTCACCAAGCAACTATCGGGGACGCTTATTCACGGTGATTGTACCCCCCAACGCAAGTCGGGGGCGAAATCTTCCCCATTCTCCCTGCTGCCTGGATTCGTCAGAGTGCCGATCGCTCCCCATGAACCGGCCATTTCCCTCTTGTCTCTGTCCCTTCTGTCTCGAACTTTGTCTTGGCCCTGATTTTGTGAAGGCGGAGGTACACCATCCTTGATGTGGGGGATCCCTGGGTCGCTCCTCGGAGATCGATCTGCTGTATCTGTTCCACGGGCTTGTTCAAGAGAACTGTCTGGGCTATACAACAACAACAACAACAACAACAGCCACCCTAACCAATTCGACCTCTTTCTGGGTGTCCATATTTCCCTTCCACTTCTGTGATTGAGTGTATGCTGCTGTATCCATTTTGTCCCTAAACCCTGCTGTTGCTGTCCACACTCGTCTCTTTCTACTGTTATTTTTTACCTCCGGCACCAAAGGTGGATGTCGGTTATGTTTTCATCCCTGTCTGTCTGTTTGTCTGTCTGTGAACACGATATCTCAAAAAGTTGTGGATGGATTCGGACTAAACATGGTTGAGAGGTAGTGTATGTGACAAGGACGAAATTATTCGATTTTAGTGAAGATCCGGATTCGGATCCGGCTAGTAGAATTTTTAAAGTGATTCTTCACCATTGGGAAAAAAAGGTCAAAAACGATATATATCAGGATATCTCAAAAAGCTGTGGACGGATTTGGAGGAATCTTGGTGGACTGGTTGTGTGTGCGACAAGGATTAATCGATTCGATTTTGGTGAAGATCTGAATATGGATTCGGATACGAGAATTAATTTAATTTTTACCTGATTCTTCACCATTGGGTGATCGGGCCAAAAACAATATAGCAGAATATCTCAAAAAAGTTGTGGACAGATTTGGACGAAATTTGGTGGAGAGGTTGTGTATGTGACAAGGTAGAATTGCTTCAATTTTGGTGAAGATCCGGATCGGGCCTATCAGTGGATTACAAAACAAACTGTTCAGCCTGGCGGAGGTATGCTCTCCACCGAGTACCGTTCTAGGTTCATTCTGTTATATCCTGGTCTGTTCTGTGTTCTCACTCCTCAATGAGCCTTGCCACTCTATACAACCTTTTTCTGCAAATATGTTTCAGGAAGCTCATACAGCGAATTTGGAGTCTGTCCCGTCTCCTTTCGTTAACATTTTAAAGTAAAACATTTTCTGAAATTTAGGGTTGATTATTGGTTATTGATTATTAAATGTTATATTATTGTTATATTATTGATTATTAAAATCACTTTCCAATTATTCTTGGAAACCTGGCAGAATTTTTCTTAACAGAGGTTATTCTATTACTTTTTTATGAAGTTGTAGCGGTTACCGCTGGATGCACACAATCGCCTTGCACCGGCCAGAACACGGCCAGACGCGCCTCTCCCGGGCATGCCCGGACTCACTGTTCCCGGGCACGCCCGAACCTCCCGGGCACGCCCGGTCTCGTCTTTCCCGGGGCATGCCCGCTCTCGCCTTTCCAGGGCTCGCCAGAGCATCCGGGCATGCCCGCTATCGCCTTTCCAGGGCTCGCCCAGAGCGTCCGGGCATGCCCGCTATCGCCTTTCCAGGGCTCGCCCAGAGCGTCCGGGCATGCCCGCTATCGCCTTTCCAGGGCTCGCCCAGAGCGTCCGGGCATGCCCGCTCTCGCCTTTCCAGTGCTCGTCCAGAGCGCCCGGGCACGCCCAGCCTCGACTTGCCAGGCCGCAGCCAAACACGCCCGGGCAGGTCCAGACTCGCCTTTCCAAGGCTCGCCCTTGACACCCGGGCATGCCCGGTATAGCTTTTGCCGGGCAAACTTCCCGACATAAATGTGTATATATATTGCTGCCCGATAAACGGGCTTTTGTCAGAATACCTGAGCTGTTTTGTTTCAATAAAGCAACTCGGACGAATTCCGTCTTTGGTCGCGTCACTTCTTTCGACTCGCGTTGGAGCGCAGCTCCTTCACTGGTGACCTACCGACATGGACACGGCAGTGACTCTTAAACTGCCTACCTTCTGGGAGGCTCACACAGCTGTTTGGTTCGCCCAGGCGGACTCCCAGTTCGCCCTGCGAGGCATCACCGCGGACGACACCCGCTTCCACCACGTCGTGGCAGCGCTCGGTTCCGCCACCGCGGCCCGCGCCCTGAGCCTCCTCGAGCATCCGCCGGCTGCCGACAAGTATGACGCGCTGAAGACGCTCCTCCTCGACGCTTTCGCCCTCTCACCGGCGGCACGCGCACGGCGCCTGCTCAACCTGCCCGAGCTCGGCGACACGCGCCCATCCGAGCGCATGGACTATATTGCTCTCGTTGCTCGGTGAGCACTCTCCGGATTTTCTGTTCCGCGAGTTGTTCCTTCGCCAGCTGCCTCACCCGGTACGCCTCGCCCTGGCTGGCACGTCGATCACCGATCCCCTCGCCCTCGCCAGGGAAGCCGATAAGATCTCCTCGGCGGGCCAACACATCGGCGCGGCTACCTGGAGCCTGCCGCCGTCCGAGGCGATGCCCACGACGCCCGAGCGCCCTGCGCGGTTGGAGGCCGAACTGCCGGTGAAACTGGCGGCCGCCACGCCGCACCGACCGCTTCCGACACGACGGCCGGGGCCTCCACCTGACCAGGCATGGTGTTATTACCATGCCAGGTTCGGACACAAGGCTCGGACGTGCCGACCCCCGTGCACTTTCGGCAAGTCGGGAAACGGCCGGGCGGCGTTCATTCCCAGCCATGAGCGCCGGCCACTCGGGCAACTTGCTTTTTATTCGGGGGCAAAGTGTCCGGGCGGCGTTTCCTTTGTGACACCGGCGCCCAACTGAGCGTCATACCCGCCTCCGAGCAGGACAGGCGGGACGCCGTTTGCGGCCCCTCTTTGGTCGCTGCTAATGGCTCGGCCATACGCACTTTCGGCCCGCGCAACGTCACCCTCTGCTTCGGCAGCCAGCGCTTTCAGTGGACCTTTGTGACCGCCTGCGTCCCCATGGCTTTGCTGGGCGCCGACTTCCTCTGCGCGCACGGGCTGCTGGTCGACGTCAAACGTCGTCGCCTTGTCAACGCCAAGACATTCAGCTCCCTGGCGTGCACGATGAGCAGCTCCGCGCCGACCGAACTGGCGTGCGCCCTCCCGACGGCGAACGAGTTCGCTCGCCTGCTCGCGGAATTCCCGGCCCTCACACGGCCGACGTTTTCGGCCGTCGCAGTGCGGCATGGGATCGAGCACCACATACCCACTATGGGCCCGCCGGTCTACGCCAGGGCCCGCCGCCTCGACCCGGCCAAGCTCGCCATGGCAAAGGCCGAGTTCGACGCGTTGGAGCACCTCGGCATCGTGTGGTGCTCCAATAGCACGTGGGCTTCACCACTGCACATCGTGTCAAAGCCGGGGGGCGGATGGCGCCCGTGTGGCGACTACCGCCGCCTCAACGACGCTACCACCCCCGACAGGTACCCGATCCCGCACATCCAGGACTTTTCCGCCCGTTTGGCGGGACGGGTCATATTTTCCAAAATTGACCTGATACGGGGATACCACCAGGTACCTGTCCGGGTGGCCGACGTCCCGAAGACGGCCGTCATCACGCCGTTCGGCCTGTTCGAATTTTTGAGGATGCCGTTTGGCCTCAAGAACGCGGCCCAGGCGTTCCAGCGCTTAATGGATGGCATGCTGCGCGACCTGCCATTTCTTTTCGTCTATCTGGACGACATCCTCGTCGCCAGCACGTCCCGCGCCGAGCACCTCCTCCACCTCCGAACATTGTTCGGTCGCCTCAGCGAGCACGGCTTAATTGTCAACCCGGCCAAATGCCACTTCGGCACGATGACCGTTGACTTTTTGGGCCACCGCATCACCAAGACCGGGGCCGTGCCGCTGCCGACCAAGGTCGAGGCCATCACCACGTTCCCGCGTCCCCGTTCCATCAAGGCCCTCCAAGAGTTCCTCGGCATGGTGAATTTTTATCACCGATTCGTGCCCCGCGCTGCTCAGCTCATGCGGCCCCTTTACGAGGCCCTCCGGGGCAAGCCGGCCAAGCATGACATCGTTTGGTCTGCGGCCATGGACGCGGCCTTCGTGAGCGCAAAACGGGCCCTCGCCGACGCAACGCTGCTGGCTCACCCGGTGCTCAACGCGCCCATCGCCCTCACTACGGACGCCTCCAACTACGCGGTGGGCGCCGTCCATGAAAAATGGGTGGACGGGGTTTGGCAGCCACTCGCTTTTTTCAGCCGGCAGCTCCGGCCGAACGAGTTAAAATACAGCATGTTCGACCGCGAGCTGCTCGGTCTATTCCTGGCCGTTCGCCATTTCCGACACCTCCTGGAGGGCCGCCCGTTCACGGCTTTCGTCGACCACAAGCCGTTGGTCTACGCAATGGCCAAAGTCACGGAGCCGTGGTCGGCCCGCCAGCAGCGCCACCTCTCCGCCGTGTCGGGATTCATCACGGACATCCGGCACGTCGCCGGCAAAGACAACGCTGTGGCCGACTGTCTTTCTCGGGCCAGCGCGAACGCGGTCCACCTCGGCGTGGACTTTGCGCTCATGGCGGCCGACCAGACCACCGACACCTCGGTGCAGGCCCTCCGGGCGGCGGACACGGGCCTCCGCCTGGCCGACATCCCCTTCGCGGGCACCGTCCTGCTCTGCGACGTCTCGCAGGGCCAGCCTCGCCCCATCGTGCCCGTTTCCTGGCAGCGCCGCATCTTCGCCTCCATCCACGGCCTTTCTCACCCGGGCTGGAAAGCTTCTCAAAAGCTGGTGTCGGCGCGTTTCGTCTGGCACGGCCTTCGACGGAACGTCCGCGACTGGGCCAACGCCTGCACAGCCTGCCAGCGGGCCAAGGTCCACCGCCACACCCAGGCCCCGCTGGCACCTTTCACCGTGCCTGCACGGCGTTTCGACCACGTCCACCCGGACCTGGTGGGTCCCCTGCCCTCATCGCGGGGGTTCACCCACCTGCTCACCATGGTGGACAGGACCACCAGGTGGCCGGAGGCCGTGCCCCTCACCTCCACCACCACCGCCGACGTGGCGCAGGCGTTCATCGCCACCTGGGTCGCGCGCTTCGGCGCACCGGCGGACATCTCGTCCGACCGCGGCCCACAGTTCACGTCCGAACTTTGGGGCGCGGTCGCCCGCTCGTTGGGGGTCACGCTGCACCGCACCACGGCCTACCACCCCCAAGCCAACGGGTTGTGCGAGCGGTTTCACCGCTCCATGAAGGCCGCACTCATGGCCGGCCTTCAGGACGACGGTTGGACCGACCGGCTGCCGTGGGTCCTTTTGGGCCTCCGCACGGCCCCCAAGGAGGACCTCCGGGCGTCCGCCGCCGAGCTCGTCTACGGCCAGCCGCTCCGCGTCCCGGGCGAGTTCGTGCCCAACGCTACCAGTCCCTGGTCCGCCGCACACCAGCGCTCGGACCTCCAGGAGGCCGCCCGCCGATTTGCCCCCGTGCCAACGTCCCGCCACGGTGGCCCCCAGTCCTACGTCCCCCCGGCGCTTCGCACAGCGGAGTACGTCTTTGTGCGTCATGACACGCACCGGGGGCCACTCCGGCCGCCGTACGACGGGCCCTTCCGGGTCCTGCGACGGGGCGACAAGTCCTTTGTCGTCGACGTTGGCGGCCGGTCGGACCGGATCTCTGTGGACCGCCTCAAACTGGCGCACATGGACGTCGACCGACCACCACGGTTGGCCCTTCCTCCGCGGCGAGGCCGCCCCCCGTTCACAGTTCCCCCCGCTCGACCACCCACCACCACGTCGGACCCCTCCCCACGACCCTCCAGGGGTCGCTTCGGCCGGGTCATCCGGACCCCCCTTAAATTGACCCTGCCGGTGCAGGTCGATTCTGGAGGGGCGTGTGTAGCGGTTACCGCTGGATGCACACAATCGCCTTGCACTGGCCAGAACACGGCCAGACGCGCCTCTCCCGGGCATGCCCGGACTCACTGTTCCCGGGCACGCCCGAACCTCCCGGGCATGCCCGGTCTCGTCTTTCCCGGGCATGCCCGCTCTCGCCTTTCCAGGGCTCGCCCAGAGCATCCGGGCATGCCCGCTATCGCCTTTCCAGGGCTCGCCCAGAGCGTCCGGGCATGCCCGCTATCGCCTTTCCAGGGCTCGCCCAGAGCGTCCGGGCATGCCCGCTATCGCCTTTCCAGGGCTCGCCCAGAGCGTCTGGGCATGCCCGCTCTCGCCTTTCCAGTGCTCGTCCAGAGCGCCCGGGCACGCCCAGCCTCGACTTGCCAGGCCGCAGCCAAACACGCCCGGGCAGGTCCAGACTCGCCTTTCCAAGGCTCGCCCTTGACACCCGGGCATGCCCGCTCTCGCCTTTCCAGGGCTCGCCCAGAGCATCCGGGCATGCCCGCTATCGCCTTTCCAGGGCTCGCCCAGAGCGTCCGGGCATGCCCGCTATCGCCTTTCCAGGGCTCGCCCAGAGCGTCCGGGCATACCCGCTATCGCCTTTCCAGGGCTCGCCCAGAGCGTCTGGGCATGCCCGCTCTCGCCTTTCCAGTGCTCGTCCAGAGCGCCCGGGCACGCCCAGCCTCGACTTGCCAGGCCGCAGCCAAACACGCCCGGGCAGGTCCAGACTCGCCTTTCCAAGGCTCGCCCTTGACACCCGGGCATGCCCGGTATAGCTTTTGCCGGGCAAACTTCCCGACATAAATGTGTATATATATTTCTGCCCGATAAACGGGCTTTTGTCAGAATACCTGAGCTGTTTTGTTTCAATAAAGCAACTCGGACGAATTCCGTCTTTGGTCGCGTCACTTCTTTCGACTCGCGTTGCAGCGCAGCTCCTTCAAAGTCATTTCCAAAAATCGATTTGAAATGGTTAATTGTTGGGTCAAAGTATTTTTGCCATTAGTCGGATATTAAAAGAGATTTCAATTAAATTCAATAATTCCTCTTTTCTGATGGACCTCATTAAGCATATGTAAAATGTGGCTAGGACAGAATGGGGTATGTGGCCAAGGGGCCTCTTTTCCAACTATTTTACACACACTATGTCACTATCCCCTACAAAGCGTGAGGTACAATCCTGTTTCTATACTTTCACATCCTGGAGAACGCCGCTCTCCTATCGGCCTGGGCTGTGATCATTTCATCTGTTCATTGAAGGTAGGCTTGGCCTGAGTCTGAGGGTTCGTTCCTTCATCGAGTGTGGATAAGCTAGCTGTCCATACCTGACAGCACGACACCAGGCAGCCATAGGTAAAGCCAATAGGGTTTTAGGTTGCATTTGTAGAGGGACATATTATAAGTGAAAAGAGGTCACGTTAACTCTGTACAGGAATCTAGTGAGGCCCGATCTGAACTATTGTGTACAATATTGTTCACCACACCTTTTTTCAAGTTATAAATTGATTTTAATGGGTTAAAAAAAAGCCTTTTTGCCCCTTACTCGGTTATTAAACGAGATTTCAATTAAATTCAGTAATCAACTTGGGACGGTGGGGACCTGGGGTGGGGGTTTTATTGTTATGGTTTGGGTTAGTGTAAAGCGCGATGCTGCGCGCGCTAATGCTTACGCAAGGAGCAAGCGGACAACGCGGTTCATAAAAGAGTCTTTATTGAAAGTACTCAAACTGCAGCACTAAGCTGCTCAGGGCTGCGCGCCCCGTGTATATCGTGAGGCCACGCCTCTCTCCCTGGCGTGGCCCATCCCCACTTGGTGTGCGGGGTGATGTCACCACGTCAGTGCTTTCGTGTCCGCCACACGCGCCCCCCCAGAATCCCCGCGCACCTGAAGGGTCAGTTTGCGGAGCAAACGGATGACCCGGCCGAAGCGCCCCCTGGCGACTGGCGGCGTCTGGGATGCAGGGATGCCATCTGGGATGCCTCCGGCTGCAGGACCGGGGGGCGGCGTGGCGGCGGGGCTGGGCGGTGCTGGGGGTCCGCCCGCAGGGGGGCGGCCCCGACGTGGGGGTCGGGCCACTGGCGGTGGATGGTCCACGTCGAGGTGGGCCGGCTTGAGGCGGTCTACAGAAACGCGGTCAGGAGTACCGCCGATGTCCAGGGTGAAGTGCTTCTCCCCGGTCTCCAGCACGCGGAAAGGCCCGTCGTACGGGGGCCGCAGTGGTGTCCGGTGTCCTTTGGGAGGCCCTCGCGCCCGGGTGGGACAGGCCGTGGATGGCGTCAAACACCTGGCGCTGCCAGCCCGCGGGCACGATGGGGCGAGGACGCCCGAGGGAAACGTCGCACAAGAGGGCCACGCCCGCGCCGTTGAACGGCACCTCGGTGATGCGGAGGCCCGTGACGGCGGTCCGCAAGGCCTGGACGTCGGGGTCAGCAGCCTGGTCCGCTGCCATCCGGGCATAGTCGATGCCGAGGTGGACTGCGTGGGCGACGGCCCGGGAAAGGCAATCCGCCACCGGGTTGTCCTTCCCCGCGACGTGCTGGATGTCCGTCGTGTACTCGGACACGGCCGGGAGGTGACGCTGCTGCCGGGCCGACCACGGCTCGGTGACCTTGCCCATCGCGAAGATCAGCGGCTTGTGGTCGACGAAGGCCGTGAACGCACGGCCCTCGAGCAGATGGCGGAAGTGCCTGACCGCCAAGTGAAGCCCGAGCAACTCGCGGTCGAAGGTACTGTAACGGCGTTCGGGCGGGCGAAGCTGCCGGCTAAAGAACGCCAGCTGTTGCCAAGCTCCACGCACCCATTGCTCGTGCACCGCGCCCATCGCGTAGTCCGAGGCGTCGGTGGTGAGGGCGATCGGTGCATCGGGCGCCGGGTGCGCGAGCATGGTGGCGTTAGCCAAGGCGAGCTTCGCGCCCGTGAACGCCGTGTCCATCTGCTCGGTCCAGGTAACGTCGCCTTTGCCCGGCTTACCTCGGAGAGCTTCGTGCAGGGGGCGCAGGAGCTGGGCGATACGGGGCAGGAACCGATGGTAAAAGTTCACCATGCCCAGGAACTCCTGCAGCCCTCTGATCGTGCGGGGGCGCGGAAACCCCTTCACCGCCTCCACCTTGGCCGGCAGGGGGACGGCTCCATGCCTGGTGACACGGTGCCCCAGAAAATCGATTACGGCGGCGCCGAACCGGCACTTTGCGGGGTTCACAATCAGGCCATGCTGGCCCAGGCGTTCGAAGAGCGTGCGGAGGTGGCGTAGGTGCTCTTCGTGGGACGCGCTGTCGACGAGGATATCGTCCAGGTAGACGTAGACAAAATCCAAGTCGCGCAGGACGCTGTCCATCAGTCGCTGGAACGCCTGAGCCGCATTCTTCAGACCGAAGGGCATCCGCAGGAACTCGAAGAGTCCGAATGGCGTGATGACCGCCGTCTTCGGGACGTCCTCCGGCCTGACGGGGACCTGATGGTAGCCGCGTATGAGGTCCACCTTCGAGAAGAAGGACATGCCCGCCAAACGGGCGGAAAAGTCCTGAATGTGGGGGACGGGGTAGCGGTCGGGAGTGGTGGCGTCATTGAGACGGCGATAGTCCCCGCACGGTCGCCATCCCCCGCCGGGCTTCGGCACGATGTGCAGCAGCGACGCCCAAGCGCTCTCTGAGCGCTGAACGATGCCGAGTCGCTCCAGGGTAGCGAACGCCGCTTTTGCCACCGCCAGCTTCGTCGGCTCGAGGCGGCGTGCCCGGGCGTAGACCGGTGGCCCGACGGTGGGGATGTGATGGGCCACCCCGTGCTTGACGGCCCCCGCCGAGAAGGTGGGTCGCGTGAGGGCCGGGAAGCCGGCGAGGAGGCGGGTGAATGCGTCCGCTGCCGGAAGCGTACAGATCAACGTGGCCGGAACCGAACCGTTCGGCAAGCCGCTTGGCAAGCCGCTCGTTGAGCTGCTCGACGAGCTGGGCAGCGCACAAGCGAGCGAGCTGAACGTCTCGGCCTGGACAAGACGTCTGCGCTTTACGTCGACCAGGAGCCCATTAGCGCACAGGAAGTCCGCGCCAAGCAGTGCCATGGGCACGTCGGCGGTGACGAATGTCCATCGGAAAACCTGCCCTCCGAACCGCAGAGAGAGGCAGCGTTTTCCGTACGTACGGATGGGCGTCCCATTCGCGGCAAGCAGCGCGGGGCCCACGCCCGCGGCGTGCTTGTCTGACGTACTGGCGGGAACGACACTCACCTGCGCTCCCGTGTCGCACAGGTAACAGCGCCCGGATAAGGTGTCCGTTATGAACAGCAGGCTGCTCGAACGGCCGGCGCTCATCGCCACTATTGAGCGCCGGCCCGGGCGTTTCCCGACCTGTTGAAGGAGCATGGCGGATGACATTGCCGAGCCTCGTGGCCAAACTTGGCGTGGAACCAGCACCAGGTGGTGGAGCTGGAGGAGTGTGGCTGGCTCCGCCAGGCCGGTGGAGTTGGCGGTTTTCCCCGCGGTGGCGGTTTTCGCCGCGGCGGTGGGCGGGGCGTGGCGGCGGTCACGAGGGGCGTATCAGCATGCTGCGTATGCTGTGTAAGCTGATGCTGTGGATCAGCATCATCAGCAGCATCAGCCTCGAGGTCCGTGACGGCCGCAAAGTACCTGTCCGCCTCGGCTGCCAATGCTCGGGGTTCCGTTAGCCCGGTCCCGGCCAACGCGAGGCGAACCTGCGATGGAAGTTGGCGACGGAAAAGCGCCCGGAATAGAGAACCGGGGGCTTCGTCGCCCAACAGTGACAGCATATGGTCCATTCGGACCGACGGGCGCGTGTCGCCGAGCTCGGGGAGATCCAGGAGGCGGTCGGCCCGTGCGTCGTCCATGAGGCCGAACGTGGCTAGGAGTATCCGCTTGAGTGCCTCGTACTTGTGGCCGTCCGGTGGGTGGCGAAGGACGGAAACAACTCGAGCGGCCGTGCCGGGCCCGAGGGAGGCGACGACGTGGCAGTAGCGCGTGTCGTCGCCGGTGAGGCGCCGAAGCTGAAATTGGGCTTCGGCTTGAACGAACCAGACTTCGGCCTGGGCCTCCCAAAATTCGGGAAGTTTAATCGCCATTGCCTTGTCGTTTGCCATTGCAATGGCGTCGTGTTCGGAAGGATCGCTACGGCAGATCCAACATCGAGGTCACCATATAAAGCGCGATGCTGCGCGCGCTAATGCTTACGCAAGGAGCAAGCGGACAACGCGGTTCATAAAAGAGTCTTTATTGAAAGTACTCAAACTGCAGCACTAAGCTGCTCAGGGCTGCGCGCCCCGTGTATATCGTGAGGCCACGCCTCTCTCCCTGGCGTGGCCCATCCCCACTTGGTGTGCGGGGTGATGTCACCACGTCAGTGCTTTCGTGTCCGCCACAAGTGCATAATAATTTTTCAGCAGAATGGGCACTGACAGGACAAGAGGTCGCAGAGAAGAGCTAAGATGGTCACAAGGTACAGTCTTCATTCAGAGTGTGGTGAATGCTTGGAATGGTCTCCCTTTAGGGGTGGTGAAGGTAGAGTCAGTGGATGGTTTGAAAATTTAGTTGGATAGGTATCTGCAAGTAGTGGGGATGGAGAGGAGTGCTAAGATGTCGGCACGACTGAGCAGGGCTTGATGAGCCTAATGGCCTTCTCACACATTGAAGTTACTGGTAAATCCTTGTAAACCTGTAGGAGATCTAGTTTCCTCAACACTCAGGGCTGAATAAATGAACTTTCAGTTCCGAGCAGAGACAATCATTTAGCTCTGCCTTCATAGTACCGTAAAATGGGGGGGGGGGGGGGTGGGGGAGGGGGGGAATAGGGACAGCAAGGTGAATAGGGACACAAACTGAAAAAAGTTCGGAAACGTTTTTCGCTGAAAATTGATAACCATACTGATTTGTTGATATTTGGGTTGAAAGTGTTCTCTTGTTTTTTTAAAAAGCAACTTATAGTCCCTATTAACCCCATATGTGGGTTAAATAGGAATAATTAGGATTTTTATGGCTGTCCCTAATCACCCCGTTTTACGTGTGTATAGGGAGTAGGGACAGTCACTAATACAAAAAAAAAAATAATCAAGAAACAATCCTGAGTTTCCAACTTATTGCTAAATTGATAGCTCAGATGGATGCACATAATATGCACCCATAATATAAACAACGGTGCTAATGAAAAAAAATATGGGATAAAAAGTTTCTCCAAACTGTCCCTATTTCTTGATTATTGTTTTTTTGTATTAGTGATTGTCCCTATTCACCCGTAAAACGGGGTGAATAGGGACAGCCATAAAAATCCTGTTTCTTCCTATTTAACCCATATATGGCGTTAATAGGGACTATGAGTTGCTTTTTAAAAAAACAAGAGAACACTTTCAACCCAAATATCAACAAATCAGTATGGTTATCAATTTTCAGCGAAAAAAGTTTCCGAACTTTTTTCAGTTTGTGTCCCTATTCACCTTGCTGTCCCTATTCACCCCATTTCACGGTACCTTGTTTTTCAGTTTGTGTCCCCATTCACCTTGCTGTCCATATTCACCCCATTTTACGGTACCTTGTTTTTCAGTTTGTGTCCCTATTCACCTTGCTGTCCCTATTCACCCCATTTCACGGTACCTTGTTTTTCAGTTTGTGTCCCCATTCACCTTGCTGTCCATATTCACCCCATTTTACGGTACCTTGTTTTTCAGTTTGAGTCCCCATTCACCTTGCTGTCCCTATTCACCCCCATTTTACGGTACCTTGTTTTTCAGTTTGTGTCCCTATTCACCTTGCTGTCCCTATTCACCCCATTTTACGGTACCTTGTTTTTCAGTTTGTGTCCCTATTCACCTTGCTGTCCCTATTCACCCCATTTTACGGTACCTTGTTTTTCAGTTTGAGTCCCCATTCACCTTGCTGTCCCTATTCACCCCATTTTACGGTACCTTGTTTTTCAGTTTGTGTCCCTATTCACCTTGCTGTCCCTATTCACCCCATTTTACGGTACCTTGTTTTTCAGTTTGTGTCCCTATTCACCTTGCTGTCCCTATTCACCCCATTTTACGGTACCTTGTTTTTCAGTTTGTGTCCCTATTCACCCCATTTTACGGTACCTTGTTTTTCAGTTTGTGTCCCTATTCACCTTGCTGTCCCTATTCACCCCATTTTACGGTACCTTGTTTTTCAGTTTGTGTCCCTATTCACCTTGCTGTCCCTATTCACCCCATTTTACGGTACCTTGTTTTTCAGTTTGTGTCCCTATTCACCTTGCTGTCCCTATTCACCCCATTTTACGGTACCTTGTTTTTCAGTTTGTGTCCCTATTCACCTTGCTGTCCCTATTCACCCCATTTTACGGTACCTTGTTTTTCAGTTTGTGTCCCTATTCACCTTGCTGTCCCTATTCACCCCATTTTACGGTACCTTGTTTTTCAGTTTGTGTCCCTATTCACCTTGCTGTCCCTATTCACCCCATTTTACGGTACCTTGTTTTTCAGTTTGTGTCCCTATTCACCTTGCTGTCCCTATTCACCCCATTTTACGGTACCTTGTTTTTCAGTTTGTGTCCCTATTCACCTTGCTGTCCCTATTCACCCCATTTTACGGTACCTTGTTTTTCAGTTTGTGTCCCTATTCACCTTGCTGTCCCTATTCACCCCATTTTACGGTACCTTGTTTTTCAGTTTGTGTCCCTATTCACCTTGCTGTCCCTATTCACCCCATTTTACGGTACCTTGTTTTTCAGTTTGTGTCCCTATTCACCTTGCTGTCCCTATTCACCCAATTTTACGGTACTACACCTATGGCAATTTCTTTGTACTGTATTTGCTTTCAGCAAAAGAAAGGAATGGAGTGGGAGGAGGGCTAAGGGTTGATTTGTGGTGGGGAAAGGATAGAGGTGGTGCCATGAGTGACGGTGCCTGAAGCAAAAGTGAGAATTAACATTGAAAGATAAATTTTATTTGCAGATCATAACATACAGTACTTTACAGTTCTCAGATACAACACAATGTGAAGAAAACATTGTGTTTACAAGCTGGGATATATTTATTGAGCCTTCAGCTTCCAGCTTCTAGCTTGCTGTATCTATATACCTGCACACTTGGGTTACGTCAGGTATCAGACCAGCTTTTGATATTTTTGTGGTTTGCTGTAATAAATGCAGCTACTGCCACTCTGTCTCCCAGATGAGAAGCTGTTCAACAAAATGTCGAGTTGTCTGCTAAGAGGAAAAGAGAATGTTTTTTTATTTATTGAAGTTCACCCTAAACAAGGCTGAAAGTCACTAATTTGTAAAGGGCTATAAAGAAAAAGAAGAGGAAAAACTAGCAAAAACCTTCACCTAGTCCTGAAACAAGGAAACCTCTTCACAGGACCACCGTGCTGGAAGGGGTAACGAGGCCAGGTGGAAAAATAAGTTTTCCTACCCCGTTGCAAGGAAACCGAAAGGTCGTTAATGAAAACCAAGAAGAAAATTGTCCCCAATTCTTGGGGAATGCAGCTTTTCTTTTTGGTATAGATGACCGAGGCTGGCGGAATAGCTGGAGCAGAATGGAATGGAGCAAAATTGAAAGGGGGAAACTCCAACAGCAGAGCGATAGTAGAGGTGAGAGTTGGAGTGGGATCAAGGAGAGGGCAGAATGACAAATGGGGGTGAACAAGCTGTACACAATCTGTACACAAGCTGACTGAAACACATCAATCGGAGGAAGGGGGAAAGCGGGGATGAAACAGAGGAGGAAAAAACCAACTGACAACAATAAGTGAGGGAGAAGGGAAATCACAATAACCTGGAAAAAGTGAGTTCTTGGGAATGGGATAATTTGGGGGTAGAGACAATCATGAGTATGGATGGGGAATGACCTGGGGTAGTGGTGAGCAGCTGTCATGAAACCCTGGAGGGAAGAATTTGACTAAACAGATAAGGAAATTGGTTCCACGGGTGAGAGAGTGGACAAAGAAACAAATGAGCCGATTTGAGCAGTGTCTGGATTTTGGGAGTTTAACAAGACGGGGATTACTGTCAGACCATGTGGGCCCTGCAGAAACCTGGTAGGGACAGAGCTAAGAGAGAGAGAGACAGATAGAGCAGAGGGTACAAGACCAAAAAAGATGCAGAAGAATATAGAGAGGCCAATAATCTAATATGAGTTCCCTTATGGAAGAGGCCATTAGGCCCATCAAAGCCTGCACTCTCATTACCCACCGATGCTTGCTTGTCCATGCTCTATCCTTTTTAAATGGTGAGCGTCAAGCAAGGAAGCAGTATGTTGTAGGAGCTGTGCTCCAACGTTAATCGGAGGAATGGACGCGACAAAAATCTGGAATTCGTCCGAGTTTCTTTATTGTGTCAAATCAACTCGGGTACTCTGAAAAGCCCGTTTATCGGGCAGCAATATATATACACATTATCCCGGAGCGTTTGCCCAGGAAAGGCGAGAGGGGGCGTGCCCGGGTGTCCTGGACGCGGCCTGGCAAGTCGAGAGCGGGCATGCCCGGGCGCGCCCGGGCGTCCCAGACGAGGCCTGGCAAGTCGAGAGCGGGCATGCCCGGGCGTCCTGGACGAGCCCGGCATGGTGATCGCTCCGCGTCCTCGGTAGGTGCAAGGCGATTGTGTATACCCAGCGGTAGCCGCTACACAGTACTATTTTTAAAGCCTTTGGTATGACCCAACCGAGGTTCTAACCACCGACCGCCCAGACTCGGAGCGAATGATTCAACCATTACACCAACAAAGCTGTTTTCAGCTCGGAGCAGGAGCTGGACCCAGCCTCGATGGCTGTGATGTGAAAGTGCGATGTCGGTGGCTGTGATTGCTGAAGCTGAAACAGCCTTGGTGGCTGCAATGTGAAACCTCTCCATGATGTGAAAGTAACAAGCTTAGACAATCAGCCTCGTCACAGGAGATAACAATGATTCTGAGAATTTGCTTTCCATGGCATCAATAAGAGCAAGGTGTGAGGCAGGGGAGCCAGCCAAAATGGGAGAGCAGTATGCCATGGAGCTGTAAATGAAGATTCTGTAGGTTGTCAAATGTTCTGATAGGCCAAAGAAATACCTTGCATGACCCAGTTGGCAGCTAGCTTTGGAGGCCATCTTGGAAATATAGTCTACCGAAGAAAGATAATGACTGATTAATGAGGCCCAAATGTTTGATTGATTTAACCTCTTCAAGTGGTTCGTTACCCTTGCCTGAGGAGAGAGTATAGCATTTGAGTCCGTTTGTTACTTGCCGGAAAAGATTCCGGCAAGTATGTTGATTGGTTGGTTTGTTACTTGGCAAAAAAAAAACATTTTTGCGCAAGTATGTTGCTCACTCCGGTTTGTGTGTGTGTTTGTTTGTGTGTGTTTGTTTGTGTGTGTTTGTTTGTCTGTCCGCTCACTTATACTTGCCTACAGGACACAATTTTAAATCGATCTTAAAGAAACTTTACCATATGGTAGAGTTCGTGGTCCGACAAAATCCTATATATTTTCGGGGTCAAAAGGTCAACATATAGGGAAACGGTCAACCACTATTTTCAAATTTCTAAAATCCTCAATTTTCATCCGGTTGACTTGTAATTTGAATAGAATTTACATATCGGCAACCTGAATTCAACCACCAACTATTTTTGAGATCACCATAGGCCAAAAGTCAACAACAATTTCAAATTTCTAAAATCCTCAATTTTCATAAGATTCACTTGAAATTTGAATGGGATATACACATCAGTTAACTGAATTCAACCAACAACTATTTTTGAGATCACCATAGGCCAAAAGTCAACAACAATTTCAAATTTCTAAAATCCTCAATTTTCATAAGATTCACTTGAAATTTGAATGGGATATACACATCAGTTAACTGAATTCAACCAACAACTATTTTTAAGGTTAAAAGGAAATACAAATACATCATTCCAAAGCCAGAGAGGCAAAGACAGCTGACATCAGGATTGCGATGGCAATGATGATTAAAGGCACAAAGAAAGACAGCACGATGGTGGATGAGGCACAAGTTTACGAGTCATCCAGGAAGGAAAAAGGGGAAGAATGGACAGCAGAATGGGACAAAGGTGTTTGGAAGCAAGCATGTGGGAAGATTGAACATTTGTAAATTGCCCTTAAAAAAGGTTTTAATTGATGGAGTAAGAGGGGAGGAATAATAAGAATAGAGAAGAGGAATGTAAGTGCCACTACCTTGTAATACAAAGAGCTTATTACAAGGTGATGCAGTACTGTCTCTCTGGCCAACACAATGCATGACGATAATATGAAACCATGCACTTTGATTCCCTGGGCTGTAAGGTTGTGAAATTACTTCCAACATGTGTAATTACTCTGTAATTACATTAATTTGTCCTAAATATATGGCAAAGTAACCCTCAGCCTAACAAAGACATGTGAGGTGGTCAGAGCACATGTGAACTCGACAAAGCCTTGCTCATAAGTCTCATGCCAAACAAATGGTTGGTCTGTTGCAGTGAGAACAGGCAATAGCTTAGAGACGTCTGTGAAAAACCCGAATCAACGACGAGTAATAGGAGTGCAAACGTATTAGTACAAAACGTTAAAATAAAATCTAAGTGATTTTCATTTTCCACGGACAATAGTTCAACTTTCTATACAAAATTATATAGACAAAAGTGCCAAGTCACTGTATATCTAAGTGAACATTGAATTAGGTATAAGTGGAAGACATAAAATTGGGGTCAATTGCATTTTTGTATTTAACAAGTATCACTTGACCGGGGATGGTGAGTCGGATGGAGAGGTGTGGAGGAGGATTCAGATGAGTGGGAATGCGTGGAGAAGGGTTGACAAACTCCCTCACTCTCTTCAATCCCACTCCTCCCTCCAGGTCTTTAAAACAGCTGTTCACCATCATCTCTTATCTTCCCCCATCCAAATATCTTGATCTTTTCCACCCCCGTTAATTCACCCCAGATCCACTTTTTTGAAATACCGACTTCTTTCCTGGAAGTCCTAGCAGTGTCCATTTGTTTTATACCTCTCCCACCTCCCCCACCCCTTTCCCATGCCTCTTCCCCCACAAGCCCTCTCCCTCCCACAGATCTCCCGATGTCCCTGTTCTCTACTGTTGTACTTATGTGCTTCCCCTCTCTCTCCCCATCTTGTCTCCCACTCCCTTTATTATATGTTTTATGTGTCCGTTTATGTTTTTTTGTCATTAATGTTTTTTGTCTTGTATACAAAAAAAAGAAAAAAAAAAGATGTAATGGCAGACAGAAAGATATCGAGGAAATTGAAAAGGAAGTTTCTGATGTCGTGCGTAATGCTAGCCTACCTTTACGGCCTGGAAACGGTGGCACTGACGGAGAGAAAACAACAGAGGCTGCAGGTTTGCAAAAAACAACTGGGTCAGGAGGATTGCGGGGGTGAAGAGGGTGGAAAGAAGGAGGATGGATGAACTGAGGGAGGAGATTGGTGTGCAGATAAGCTTGATGGGGAGATTGGTGAAATACCGGCTGAGATGGGCTGGACATTTGGTGCGGATGGGGGAAGAGAGAATGACAAAGAGAGCAGATAGGTTGAGGGAGCAAGATGGGAGGAAAAGAGGTAGACCACCGTTGAGATGGGAGGATTGTGTGAGGAGGGATATCAGTCAGGTGGAGAGAGTTGGCTGAGGACAGAGGGAGTTGGAAGAGTATCGTGGTCAAGGCAGGGCAAAAGCTTGGCACCATTGGACCTCACTCTTTATAAGGAGAAGAAAAAAATTAGGGGCAGTAACCCTGGACTCACTTAATCATAAAACTTTAAACAAACAAAAATGCCTATTTTGGGCCCCACCAATCTCTCATATACTCCCTTCGATCCCGATTTTTCGAATGTTGTGAACAAACGTTGCTCCATCACAGGTGATGAACGGAACATTTTGGTCAAGTTTCAGCGGAATTGTATGTGTAGTTTCTGAGAAGAAAGCAAATACATATCTTGGATGGACCCCATGCCCATGTAGACCCACATAGGAGATGACTTTATTAATGCTGTGACCAAACTTTGGTAGATCACGGGTGATGAAAGTTGTGGTCAAGTTTTATCAAAATAGTGTGTGTAGTTTCAGAGGAAAAAACAAATTCCTATTTTGTGGGGTGAAACCTGGATCCACTTTGACCCCTGGTAGACCCCCATAGACCCCGATTTTGTTTAATGCAGTGAAAAAAACTTGAGTTGCAACATACCAAATATAATTTGTGCCAAGTTTGGTCACAATCCCATCAGCGGTTTTAGAGAAGAAGTTGCAAGTTTTTACGGACTGACGGATGGACGACGTGCCATCCCATAGGCTCCCAGGAACTACATTCCAGGTGAGCTAAAAAAAAAAGGATCACTTATGAATAATGTCCTCCACCCCTCACCCCTTTGAAACATTATTAAGAAAATAATAAAATATAAGACGACATTAACACTAAAGGGAGTTATCTGGAGAAAAAGAAATCGACTTATTTTCTGCCAGAATTGCATCCCAAATGGCAGTTTTAGGTGTTTGATGCTATTGGGAGTTTTAAATTAGACTCTACAGCTCACTGGCGAACTCTACCAATTCAGTCAGAGATGCTACCAACGCTGCCACCCTCAAAAAAATTTTTTTTTTAATTTCTGGCAAAGTTTATCATCTTCTCTCAAGCAGCTTTCTTATCTAGAAATATCTCAACAGTCCAATATATAATCATCCAGGAAGTCACATGGATTGGCTGCTATTACACCACTTATTACATTACACCACACTATTACACCACATTGTACACCACTTATGCAGGTTCAGCATCTTTAAGAGCCACCTCATTAAAACCTTCAGTGTAATATCACTATTTATTGTCAGGCCTTCAGTAAGCAAGTCCACATGGATGACTTCATGTCTTCAGAATTCGCCTATTCGGATGACATAACAGGCTTTAACTTATGAGTAACTTCCGGAATATTAGATAACTTTATTTTTCTCTTTTCTCAAGAATGATAAGAATTACTAAGTAACACATGCAGCAGGGCCAGTGCAGCTAACCTAAAAATATAAAATAAAAATTTGGTGAGTCCTTTTGACAGTGTGACTTGTGCATGTATTAGATTGGTGTGTTCTTCCTGGAAGTTATTTCCACAATTTTGTAAGGATATGACATCACCCTGGCTGCTGCTGTGGTCACTGAAAGTTATGCAAGCTAATGTTATTGATAATGTGAGATGCGTCAGAGGAATTTATATGCAAGGGGGTGAGGGGGACAGGAGGGGAGGGAGGTTACTGTATTATATTCCCAAAAGTATTGGGACAGCACACCCATACTTGAAATGGACACGACCCCCATCCCGCAACATCGATGTCGACTTTTTTCTGCAAAACTGCAAAGCAGCATGCGCTTATCAGGGTTTGCAGGCGGTATTGAAATTAAGTAACCAAAATATCATGTGATAAAGTACTAAGCTACAACTTGGAATGTTTTTTGCGTATATTGTATATTCATGACTTTACTGTCACACTGGGTCTTCCCAAGTCAAATGTGGGTGGCAATGCCCTTTTGAGATTCAACACAACACATCGAGCCAATGCTGAAAATAGGATCGGCAACCAAAATTCGATACACTGAGACAGAATCTCAAACTGTGGAATGGTGAAATATTCTCCCCGATATCTGCAAATATTTGATACGTGGTGTGTTTGTGAGAGAGAGAGTGCTTGGAGCCAAAGGTGGATAACATCTTATATTAGAATAACCCTGCATACCTCCTCACTGTCCCAATGCTTTGACTAATGTAATGGAGTTTGCATGAAAACATGCGAGCAACTATATTTTGTTTAAATTTAAAGGTTCATGTTACAGTGAAAGTTTTAATGTTTCATTCTTTCTCTTAATATTAAGAGCATTCCAAGTAATCTGCAGAAAATTTTGGTTGGAATAATCTGGAGGTTACTAGAAAGTTCCAGTCTGTTATGTAATCCCGACCGAAGGTTTGTGAACTATTAATTTAAACTAAAGGTTTGTAAATGGTCTGAGCTGGCTTACGGGCAGATTGGCACTTGGCAGTAAGTGTTGATGTTGTAGCGGCTACCGCTGGGTTTTCACAATCGCCTTGCACCTATCAAGGACGCGGAGCGATCACCATGCCGGGCTCGTCCAGGACGCCCGGGCAGGCCCGCACTCAACTTGCCAGGCCTCGGTCGGGACGCCCGGGCATGCCCGGGCATGCCCGGGCAGGCTCGCCCTCAACTTGCCAGGCCGCAGCCAGGACGCTGGGCCACGCCCCCTCTCGCCTTTCCTGGGCAAACGCTCCGGGATAATATGTATATATATTGCTGCCCGATAAACGGGCTTTTCAGAGTGCCTGAGTGTTTGGTTTGATTAAAGCAACTCGGATGAATTCCAGCTTTTTGTCGCGTCCATTCTTCCGATCGACGTGGGAGCCCCAGCTCCTTCATTGGTGACCTACCGACATGGACACGGCAGTCGCCCTTAAACTGCCTACCTTCTGGGAGGCTCACGCGGCGGTTTGGTTCGCACAGGTGGATTCCCTGTTCGCCCTGTGAGGCATCACGGCCGACGACACCCGCTTCCACCATGTGGTAACAGCGCTCGGTTCGGCCACCGCGGCCCGCGCCCTGAGCCTCCTCGAGAGCCCGCCAGCCGCTGACAAATACGGCGCGATTAAGAAGCTTCTCCTCGACGCTTTCGCCCTCCCATCGGCGGAACGCGCACGGCGCCTGCTCGACCTGCCCGAGCTCGGCGACACGCGCCCTTCCGAGCGAATGGACTACATGCTTTCACTGCTCGGCGAGCACTCTCCGGCATTCCGGTTCCGGGAGCTGTTCCTCCGTCAGCTGCCTAACCCGGTACGCCTTGCCCTGGCAAGCACGACGATCACAGATCCCCGGGCCCTTGCCAGAGAAGCCGACAAGATCTCCGCCGCAGGACAGCGCATCGCAGCGGCGACATGGACCCACCGCCGTCCGACGCAACACCCATGGCGCCCGAGCACCCGGCACGGTCGACGACCGAACTGCCGACGCAATTGGCGGCCGCTACACCGAGCCGACCACCTCCAGCACGACGACCGGGGCCTCCACCTGACCAAGCGTGGTGTTACTATCATGCCAGGTTCGGACAGAAGGCCCGGACATGCTGACCCCCGTGCACCTTCGGCAGGCCGGGAAACGGCCGGGCCGGCGTTCATTACCAGCCATGAGCGCCGGCCACACGGGCAACTTACTGTTCATCACGGATAAAGTGTCCGGACGGCGTTTCCTGTGCGACACCGGCGCCCAACTGAGCGTCATACCCGCCTGTGACCAGGACAGGCAATCCGCGGTTTGCAGCCCCTCCTTGGTTGCGGCCAACGGATCGACCATCCGCACCTTCGGCCCGCGCAACGTCACCCTCTGCTTCGGCGGCCAACGCTTTGCTTGGACGTTTGTAACCGCAAACGTGCCCATGGCTCTGCTAGGCGCCGACTTCCTCTGCGCACACGGACTGCTGGTGGACGTCCAACGGCGTCGTTTAATCAACGCCGAAACCTTCAGCTCCCTGGTATGCACATTGAGCAGCTCCGCGCCGACCGAGCTGGCATGCGCCGTCCCGGCGGCGAACGAGTTTGCTCGCCTGCTCACGGAGTTCCCGGCCCTCACGCGGCCGACGTTTTCGGCCGTCGCAGTACGGCATGGGAATGAGCACCACATACCAACCACGGGCCCGCCGGTCTACGCCAGGGCCCGCCGCCTCGACCCAGCCAAGCTCGCCGTGGCGAAGGCCGAATTCGACGCGTTGGAGCACCTCGGCATCGTGCGGCGCTCCGATAGCGCGTGGGCCTCGCCACTGCACATCGTGCCAAAGCCGGGGGGTGGATGGCGTCCGTGTGGCGACTACCGCCGTCTCAATGACGCTACCACCCCCGACAGGTACCCGATCCCGCATATCCAAGACTTCTCCGCCCGTCTGGCGGGACGGGTCATTTTTTCGAAAATTGATCTCATACGGGGATATCACCAGGTACCTGTCAGGGCGGCCGACGTCCCTAAAACGGCAGTCATCACGCCGTTCGGCTTATTCGAATTGTTGCGGATGCCGTTTGGTCTCAAGAACGCGGCTCAGGCGTTCCAGCGCTTGATGGACGGCGTGCTGCGTGACCTGCCGTTCCTTTTCGTTTACCTGGACGACATCCTCGTCGCCAGCACGTCCCGGGCCGAGCACCTCCTCCACCTCCGAACACTGTTCGGGCGCCTCAGCGAGCACGGCCTCATCGTCAACCCGGCCAAATGCCACTTCGGCACGACGGCCGTTGATTTTTTGGGCCACCACATCACCAAGAACGGGGCCGTGCCGCTGCCAACCAAGGTCGAGGCCATCACCACGTTCCCGCGTCCCCGCACCATAAAGGCCCTGCAGGAATTCCTGGGAATGGTGAATTTTTATCACCGCTTCGTGCCCCGCGCTGCTCAACTCATGCGGCCCCTCTACGAAGCCCTCCGGGGCAAGCCGGCAAAGCACGACATAGCCTGGTCCGCAGCAATGGATGCGGCCTTCCAAAGCTCAAAGCGGGCCCTCGCCGACGCAACACTGCTCGCTCACCCGGTGCTCAACGCTCCCATCGCCCTCACCACGGATGCCTCCGACTACGCGGTGGGCGCCGTACATGAGCAATGGGTGAACGGGGTTTGGCAGCCACTCGCTTTTTTCAGCTGGCAGCTCCGGCCGAACGAGCTCAAATACAGCACGTTTGACCAGGAGCTCCTCGGTCTACACCTGGCCGTCCGCCATTTCCGCCACCTCCTGGAGGGCCGACCTTTCACGGCGTTCGTCGACCACAAGCCGTTGGTTTACGCCATGGCCAAGGTCACGGAGCCGTGGTCGGCCCGCCAACAGCGCCACCTCTCCGCCGTGTCGGAGTTTACCACGGACATCCGGCACGTCGCCGGCAAAAACAACGCCGTGGCCGACTGTCTTTCCCGGGCCAGCGCGAACGCGGTCCACCTGGGCGTGGACTTTGCGCTTATGGCGGCGGACCAAACCACCGACACCACGGTGCAAGCCCTCCGGGCGGCGGACACGGGCCTCCGCCTGGCCGACATCCCCTTCGCGGACACTGTCCTGCTCTGCGACGTCTCCCAAGGCCAGCCTCGCCCCATCGTGCCCGTCACCTGGCAACGCCGCATCTTCGCCTCCCTCCACGGCCTTTCCCACCCGGGCCGGAAAGCTTCCCAGAAGCTGGTGTCGGCGCGATTCGTCTGGCACGGCCTTCGTCGGGACGTCCGCGATTGGACCAGCACCTGCACGGCCTGCCAACGGGCCAAGGTCCACCGACACACCCAGGCCCCGCTGGCACCTTTCACCGTGCCCGAACGACGTTTCGACCACGTCAACGTAGATCTGGTGGGCCCCCTCCCCCCGTCACGGGGGTTCACACACCTGCTCACCATGGTGGACAGGACCACCAGGTGGCCGGAGGCCGTTCCCCTCGTCTCCACCACCACCGCCGACGTGGCGCAGGCTTTCATCGCCACCTGGGTCGCCCGCTTCGGCGCACTGGCAGACATCTCGTCAGACCGTGGACCACAGTTCACCTCCGAGCTGTGGGGCGCGGTCGCCCGCAACCTGGGGGTCAAGCTCCACCATACTTCGGCCTACCACCCCCAAGCAAACGGGTTGTGCGAGCGATTCCACCGCTCCATGAAGGCCGCGCTCATGGCCGGCCTTCAAGACGGCGGTTGGGCCGACCGGCTGCCGTGGGTCCTTTTGGGCCTCCACACGGCCCCCAAGGAGGACCTCCAGGCATCCACCGCCGAGCTTGTCTATGGCCAGGCGCTACGCGTCCCGGGCGAATTCGTGCCCGACGCTACCAGTCCCTGGTCCGCAGCTCACCAGCGCTCGGACCTCCAGGAGGCCGCCCGACGGTTTGCCCCCGTGCCAACATCCCACCACGGTGACCCCCAGTCCTACGTCCCCCCAGCACTTCGAACAGCGGAGTATGTTTTTGTGCGTCACGACGCACATCGGGGGCCACTCCGGCCGCCGTACGACGGGCCCTTCCGGGTGCTGCGACGGGACGACAAGTCGTTCGTCATCGACATCGGCGGCAGGTCGGACCGGATTGCGGTGGACCGCCTCAAGCCGACGCACGTGGACGTCGACCACCCACCACGGGTGGCCCTTCCGCCGCGGCGAGGCCGCCCCCCGTCCACGGTGCCCCCCACTCGACCGCCCACCACCACACCGGACCCCCTCGCACGACCCACCAGGGGCCGCTTCGGCCGGGTCATCAGGACCCCCCTCAAATTGACCCTGCCGGTGCAAGTCGATTCTGGGGGGACGTGTGTTGGGCCGCGTGAGGGCAGCTACCGCTGGGTTTTCACAATCGCCTTGCACCTATCAAGGACGCGGAGCGATCACCATGCCGGGCTCGTCCAGGACGCCCGGGCAGGCTCGCCCTCAACTTGCCAGGCCGCAGCCAGGACGCTGGGCCACGCCCCCTCTCGCCTTTCCTGGGCAAACGCTCCGGGATAATATGTATATATATTGCTGCCCGATAAACGGGCTTTTCAGAGTGCCTGAGTGTTTGGTTTGATTAAAGCAACTCGGATGAATTCCAGCTTTTTGTCTCGTCCATTCTTCCGATCGACGTGGGAGCCCCAGCTCCTTCAATGTCATATTTTGTGGAATACAGCAACAACAACAACATGCATTTTAAGGCCATTTTCCCTGCAAGAGCGGGGGTTAGCCTTGCGGTCCCCATGACAATCTTCTCCAAATTGTCATGGTTCTATTTTTGAGGCAATGTTTTTATGGCCGGATGCCCTTCCTGACGCCAACCTTGTCCTGATTTTGTGGAATGTTGACTAAAAATATTCCTGGGAAATAATTAACAGGAATGATGGCTGAGGAGTAGGGCTTCATGGGCTTCACTTTCTAGTATATTCGATTTGGCTTTTCGGTGTTTAAACAGCCGAAGGATACCTGCCGGAGAAACTTTACTTGAAGGGACTGGGCACAAAGTCCAGAGAGGCGGCAGCTCGAATTTTGATCAAACACCTTGAGTTTGGACTTATCATTTCCATATGCATTCATTCTGCATTAAGCACTAGCTCAAGGCTGTTATTAATAAATTTCATTCTGGTATTAAATCATTCAGGTGGCTGAAATGAATTTATGAATAAGCAGCTGCCTAAAGTCAAATATACAGTTTTCTTTTGGCAATCAGAATTTTTATTATGGATTTTTTTTTCTGAAATTTTTACAATTTTGAGAAATTACAAAAATAATATTGGAGTTAAACATGGTGTAAAGAGACATTATGTATTCCACACATGGTATTAAATGAATTAAATTGTGACCTCTTATCATCTTGTAAGCCTCAAAAATTTCCTTTCCCTGATTCTTCATTATTATATCCTTCCTTATTATCTTCTTCTCCTAACTCTCCTTCCATCCTCTCCTGTCATAACTCTCCTGTCGTATAGAGATGTGCAGGTGGTGAACAAAAAAATGGAAACACCAACAGAATGTCACTTAGTAGGGTGGTGGGCCACCACGTGCATCCAGGATGGCATGGATAAGACGTGGCATAGAGCCAACAAAGGTCTGGAACTGTTCTGCAGGAATGCGGCACCATTCTTCCACATGGAAGTCCTCCAATTCACGTCGGTTTGATAGAGGCAGATACTGCACCCCTCCAGACATCCCCATAAATGACGCCAGCGATAGGGAGGGCCACGGAAGATGGCTAACTTCGTCATCATGCTCCTCAAAACACCCGGTAACGACGCTGAATGACATGCCTCGCAGAAGGGCCGAAATGCTGCACATGGGATGCAGATGATCACTCAGGACAGGAACGTAGCGTGCTGCATCAACCCTGCTTCTAATGGCATGAGTGGGCCTAAGCTATGCCAGAAAACGCACCCCACCATTCCATTATAGAACCACTAGAAGTTTTTACTGTTGGAACCAGGCACTCGGGGCTGTAGAGCTCCTTGGTCTGTTGCCACACGGGATAAAGGATCAATCACATAGGGAACAACGAACAGGGAAGTACTTAACCTAATCCCTGAGCTAAATAACATGCCCATCCCACTCGTGACGGGGACAAATACACAACTTCATCCGACATTCGGGCTAAACAGGTCCTCTACTTATTACATGGTGGTGGTTCTTCTTCACGACAGTCGGACATGTTACCTACACAAATCTACCTGGTCTAAAGTATCTCTACCCCACCGACATAACAATATTATATTATTAAATATCAATTTTCCTTCGTTGGTGTCGGGAATTGTTTTGGGCACCCACAAAAAAAAATAGGAAAAAAACTGATTTTTTCAAAATGCCAACAGTACTATAACATCACCAGGCAATGCCTGGTACCCAATTTGCCGACCTCGGAAGGATGACAGGCTGAGTCAACCCCCCTGGCGTTAATTCAGTGATCAACCGGGATTCGAACCCAGGATCATAGGATCCCAAGCCGGCACCCTAACCGTTAAGCCAACACCAGGCTTAACAACATAAATAAATATATATATATATACATATATACACACGTCAAAAGAACTGCTGGGAAGAGATTTGCATATTTCATGGGCTAGTCACATATGTGTCACATAGTCACGTATGTGCCCCATATTTTGCATGTACTCTGATGTTTCCATTTTTGTGTACTATTTGTCTCTCAAAAAATTAAGGACTTCATGCAGGAAACATACATTTTCACTGAATTTATCGACAATTACATGTGTTAATGAGATAGCATCGGCCATCACGTCAGGCTTAGATATGAAAAAAAGTAACAATGTATCAAATTGTCCCACCTTCTGGCTCTATTTCAAGGCAGTTTGTCTGAGTTTCCAAACAAGCATCTTTCTCATCCAAAAGCTGTCCCGGAACAGTAGTAGGCGTAGTGGTCAGCCAACCATCTTCCTACCAAGTGTTTTGAACTCACAGCTGCTCCTATCAGAAATAAACCAATTGGCAAAATTAACTTTGGGAAAGAAAGTCACTTGTCAAAATGTTGCAGTTGGTACTCCTCAATCAAACAAATGGCAAGCCTCATCTCCAGTCTTCTGCAATAGATTGACACATGGTCACTTTTGTGATAATGCAAGATTTTATAAAGATACTTGGTACAAAAGTAGTTTTTCCACATTACTTACAATCATCGAGAAAGTAAGGAAGAACAAGCACCATAAGACAGGAATATTATTTTCTATAGTAGCAATGGCTCATAGAGGGAGCCTGGATACATTACAAACACATGCAGGATAAGTTCATAAGCCATTAGGAGACATGAATGCATTTTCGTTTGAATTTGCAAAGACTCACAGAGATGACATTCAAATCAACACAGAACATATAAGATTTGAACTCAGGGTCACAGTGTCATTAGGAAAATGCTCAGATGAAAAACAAGGTAACTCTGTCCTTTTACTCAGATTATAAATGACACCAAACTCACTGATTAAGTGACATCACTGTAGTGATTTAGTTTAATTCTAGCAAAAAAGTGCGAGTACAAGTCCTAAAGTGTGAGTCCAAAGCAGAGTTATAAGTTCTTGAATCTGAGTACCTAAAATACCTAACAAACTGGAGGGCAGATATATTATTTCAAGTTGGCAGGTTGTGGGCATATTCCTGCTTGGTCACTTTATTAGGCATTTCTCAACTTAGTGATTATAATCATCTTGAACTGAAAAGGAAAACGAGGTATATATTGTTGCGGATATGGGATTTGCATCCATCCATATCCGCTTGTAAATATTCCCCTATTTCCTCAATACTTCCCAACTCTCCCCAATCCCCCATTCCCTAGTCCCATTTTCTGTAAACAACACTCTGTAGACCCGACCTCCCCCTATTTCCCCCATTAAATGTCGCATCCAGGTCCACCGCATCTCATGTCGACAACGATAGGACATCTTGCTAGTTATTCTTAGTCTATGTCAGTTAAGGATTCGTTTCCATTAATTCTGACCCTTCGTTGCACCAGAATGTGATTGTATGGCACCGTTAGGAAGTTTAGGACCTCCCAATACCTCCCCGCAGCTCTTCATCACAGTTCTCTTCAACAACAACAACAACAACAACAACAACGAGCGCAGGGAGTGCGCGTCCTCACTCCGGCTTGGTAGGAGTGGTGGAAGGACACCAGGCCTTCCCAACGAGCCGCCATCGGACATGTGCTCGACGGGGTTACCAAACAGGGGCTCCCTGTCGGCTTCTCGTCAAGGGCAGAGCCCGGTAACCCCCGCACCCAATGGAAGCGGCGGACCGGCCCCAGTTGGGGCGGAACCAACCAGCCGAGGGCGTGTCACTCCCCGCTGAGCATGCGCAGTGAGAGAGAGGTGACGTCAGAGATGCGCGCCGAGCTTGGAGCAAGCAAGACCACCTCCGAGCGCTGTGAGACCTCCCTGCATCTTGGAACCGTGCTTTATCCTGTCCCCGAGCCAAGGTGCACCATGTGCCATCGACCTACCTGTCCATTCCTGCCATCAATCCCTGTGTAAGTCTACCTTGTCCGTTTGTCCGTGGTCTGTCTGGGTATAGATAAGACTGTATTTAAGTGCCCATCTCTTCTGTGTCTTTACCTCACTCTGCCTTGTAATCTACCCCCTTTTCTCCACCACTGTAATTATACCCTCCTCCGGAGGTCTTGAGAACTGTACCCCCCTTGCGTCGTTTCCTCTTTCCCAGTCGTCGTGTCCTTTCTATCATTGATTTGGCATAGCGCGATTTGGCCAACGTCTGGGTGAATCGGGTGAGTCGGGAAGAAACGGGGAACAACTGTTCGGCCGCGGTTACCTCCGCTCGGTAAATAACATCCAATCCGCGGTCCGTAGCAATTGGTGTCGGGGAGTGAGATACGAGGCCCGAACCAAATTTTTTAAAACAGCTAGACAAAATTTGGTCAAAATTTCAAAGTACCGAAATTGCTTTTGTTTTACAAAAACCCGAATTTTGAAAGTCGCGCTATGGGAGATCAAGACGGCTGGGTTCCGGTAGAGGAGAGTGAGGCAGGGTCGATCCAGGACCAAATTGAGGGACATGAGGAGAGCGAAGCAGTGAGGGCGGCAGGTTCGCAAAATGGCGGCGCTAGGCATGGGGAAGAGGAGCGCGAACAACAGGTCGGCGCCGCGCAGGGGATTGCGGTAGCGGTACCCGTGCCGCCGATGGACATGCAAGTCCTCATGGCGCAAATAGGGGCCCTGTTGGCCCAGAATAGCGAGAAATTAAGGGATGACATGGGAAACCAGATCGGGGGTTTAAGGAATGACATGGGGTCCAATAGCGAGAAATTGAGGGAGGACATATAGTCTAGTAGGAAGACTAGGTCCCCCTGCACCCCCCGGAGATATACTTCTAATCAGTGTTTCTAGATTGGAAAAAATGTGTAGAAAATGACTAGCTATGGCCCCAAGCTGAAATAATGTCCCACATACCATTTTTATGCAAATTACTGCTGCCATTATCAAAAAAAGACTAGGTCCCCCTGCACCCCCCGGAGATATACTTCTAATCAGTGTTTCTAGATTGGAAAAAATGTGTAGAAAATGACTAGCTATGGCCCCAAGCTGACAAAATGTCCCACATACCATTTTTATGCAAATTACTGCTGCCATTATCAAAAAAAGACTAGGTCCCCCTGCACCCCCCGGAGATATACTTCTAATCAGTGTTTATAGATTGGAAAAAATGTGTAGAAAATGACTAGCTATGGCCCCAAGCTGAAAAAATGTCCCACATACCATTTTTATGCAAATTACTGCTGCCATTATCAAAAAAAGACTAGGTCCCCCTGCACCCCCCGGAGATATACTGAAACTGGCAGTGACTGGTGATTGAAATGCGGTGCCTTTTTGTGTTTCAGGTCGAGGTACGTGAACTCCCCACGATCTACAGCAACCAGGAAGAGACTGATACCAGGGTGGTTCTGTACCTCCATCATGCTGCTACCATCGGATACAAGAACGCTGTAGTCAGAACACCGGACACAGACATCCTCCTGATCCTGCTCCACCATGCCCACAACATCAAGCTGACGGTGTACCTGGATACAGGGTCAGGGAAGCATCGCCAACTTGTCAACGTCTCTGAGCTGGCAGAATCCCTGGGAGAGGACTACTGTGCCACTCTCCTGGGGTACTATGTGTTCAGCGGAGAAGACTGCACCAGTGCCTTCAAAGGGAAGGGAAAAGTCGGGCCCTTGAAAAAGCTGGAGAAGAATCCCAGGTTTCACAGGGCATTCGGTGAATTTCACAGGGTATTTAGAAAAATAAAACTTTGTGTTAACGTCTGTGTAGACGGACCTTAATATGAGTCTATTATTTCGTAAAACTGTGATTATTTTGTAAATAAAGCACTAATTAGCATACTAGTATACCATAGACACATGTAATCATGTTATGAATAGTTCTATCATGATCTATGCCCTTCAAAACATGGGTCTAGACACCTTCATTTTTCAATTATCTGCAATATTGGCTGAGATATGTCAAAAATCGTTTTTTTGATAATGGCAGCAGTAATTTGCATAAAAATGGTATGTGGGACATTGTTTCAGCTTGGGGCCATAGCTAGTCATTTTCTACACATTTTTTCCAATCTAGAAACACTGGTTAGAAGTATATCTCCGGGGGGGTGCAGGGGGACCTAGTCTTTTTTTGATAATGGCAGCAGTAATTTGCATAAAAATGGTATGTGGGACATTTTTTCAGCTTGGGGCCATAGCTAGTCATTTTCTACACATTGTTTCCAATCTAGAAACACTGATTAGAAGTATATCTCCGGGGGGTGCAGGGGGACCTAGTCTTCCTACTAGACTAATAGGGGCCCAGATCGGAGGGTTAGGGAGTAGAATAGAGGGATTAGGAAACAAATTTGAGGGGTTAGACAATAGATTAGGGGAAATACAGGATGGGTTAACGGGGGTAGAAAACAGAATGGCCGCTCAAGAGAATCAAATGGAAGGGATGAAAAAGGGGTTAGAGGGGTTAGAAAACAGTACGGAAGGCAAATTGAGGGACATGAGGGACCAAGCGGAAAGGGAAGTTAAACAAATGGGGCAGCAGATAGAGGGGGTCAGAATGGGAGTAGAAACTAAATTGGATGCTCACAGGGAGGAAATGGAGCAGATGAGGGTGGCATCTGGGCAGGAGATGCAAGTGATGGGAGGGGAGATCAGAAGAGGTGTGAGTGAGGAGGTCGGAGGAGTGCGCGAGGAGGTGAGGCACTGTGAGGAGCGCATGGAGAAGGAGGTGAGAAAGGGGACTGTAAAATTGCAAGGTGGTATAGAGGAGTTGACGCTGGGAGTAGAACAGCTGACAGTGGGACAAAAGGAGTTGGGGGACCAGGTAAAGAAGAACACAGCGGTAATAGAGGGTTTAAAATCGACACAGAAGGAGATGAAAAAGGACGTAGGGGTAATTAAAAAAGAGTGTCAGACGGTACATGAGGACCTGACGAGGAAAATGAACAAGGTGGTAGAGGTGATGGAGGTTAAAGAGCAGGAGGTGCGGGAGCACATAGAAAAAAATAAGGTGGAGTTAGAGGAAGAACTTAAGGGGGCGCACGAGGAGATGAAGGAGGTGAAGCAGAAATTAGAAGAAGTGGAAGAAGGGGTGAGCGAAATTAAGAAGCGACGGAGAGGGGATAAGAAAGAGATAAAAGAGGAAGTAAAAGAATTGGTCCAAAGTCTGTGTTCGGATCGTGATGATGTGCTCATTAACCGGATGAGGGATTCGCAGGTGATGGAGGAGAAGCGAAGAGAAAGAGGACCCGGTGTAAGTGGTGACCAATATGGTCGTGCGTATGATGCGCCAGGTGATTTAATAAGCTTGGGGGTCGAGATGGACCCGGATGTTCGTGAGAGGCCAAGAGTGAGGTGTATGGCTGGTCCGGAGTGTATGGAACGAGGGTGCGAGCGAGAGGGTCCGGTGATGGGAGAGGTGCGAGGTGTGAGTGAGCAAGGTTGTGGTGGTATGGAATGGGTAGCGGGTTGCGGAAGCGTGACCCATGCATCGACACCAACAGGGGTAGTTTTTAGAGGGACAGGGGAGGCATGGGAGCCCCTTGGGGGTAATGTACTGTGGGGGCCCGGCCGGTTCGGCCCCGCGCTGACCCCACAAGGGGCGATGCACGGGGTCCGGCAGGCGGGCAACGACTCGCATACGAGGTGGTCCCACAAGGTCCCACTCGCGCCGTATGACGGCAAGAGTGATCTACGAGCGTACCTGGCGCAGTTTGACTGTGTGTGTAAGGGCAACGGTTGGGGTGAGGACGAAGGTGGAGTACACCTAGTAGCCGCATTGCGCGGCGCGGCGGCGGAGGTGCTGACGGCATTACCACCAGGTGCTCTCACCCTGCCAGCCCCCCGCGACGCCCTAATTAATCGATTCGGCATTGAACAGCAGAGCGAGCTTGTTAAAGCTCAGCTCGTGCTGCGAAAACGCAAGCCCCAGGAAGCCATCGGGGAACTTGCCCATGACATTCGCCGCGCAGTGGGGATCGCACATGCTAACATGGCAGCGGATTCCCGGGAAAGCCTGGCGCTGGACCATTTTATCCAGGCCCTCCCGGATATTGAGCTCCGGCAACAGCTCGCCATGTGGCGCCCGCAGACTCTGAGCCAGGCGGCTGACGCTGCAGCCCGTTGGGAAGCAGTGAGGCCCCTGGCCCGGGGGAGCGAGCGTCACGCAGTGGCGGTCCGCCAGGTGGGACCCCCGATGGAGGGAGGACCCCTTAGGGGGCCCGCCCCCGACGTGAGTCCTGACCTGGCGGGCATGGTCCGGAGGCTGGTGGACCAGCGCCTGGCGGGACCTGGACCATGGCAGGCGGCCCCGGAGGTGGCCCGCGGTGGACCACGGGCGGGTAATCCAATTCGGACCTTCAGGGGGGGAAATTTGGAATTCCGGAGGCAAGCACCTTATCAGGTGAGGTGCTATACTTGCAACCGTCTGGGTCACCTGGTGCGGCACTGTCGAGCCACGCGCCGGGAGGATCCCTGGCGGTTGAGGTCCTCAACTCCGCCCAGGGGGGAGCGGGTTAGCCGACCCCAGACACCCCCCCGCCAGACCCCGGGAAACGAGAAGGTGTCGGGCATGTAGGGCGGTGTTCAGCAGAAGAGGATGGAGGAGAGCCCTCATTGACGCGACAGGTCATTTATTGTGGCCAAATTGGAACCGGTAGCCTGACAATCAGATGCAAAATTGCCGCGTGGGGGTAGACGCCGTATTGGACACAGGAGCTAGCGCCACGATCATCAGCCCTGTGGTCCTTGATTCGAGCGCAGGTGGCTGGGATAAGATCCAGCGCCTGCAAAATTATAGTTTGCAACTTGCTACCGGGGTAACGGCCCCGATCATAGGGCGTGGTTCTGTGACCCTCAAGTTAGGGTCGGTAAGGAGGGAGATAGATGTTTGGGTGGCAGAGGTGTGCGACCCATGTTTAATAGGGTTGGATTTGTTGACTGCCAGCGGTTGTAAAATCGACTTGTGCCGGGGGATCCTGCAAGTGGGAGTAGAAGAGCTGCCGTTAGGGGGAGTGAGCACGGCCGAGAGAGCGGAGCTGGAGGCTTCCGAGGCCGTGACCATTCCTCCAAGGGCCGAGGCGATAGTGCCGGCCCAATGGGCAGCTCGCCCAACATGGCAGGAATCCTGCGGCCTGGTCGAACCGGTGGCAGCGCAGTCCATACCGGGTTTAATCGTGGGCCGCACCCTTGTAAAAACGGACGGACCGGTAGTGGCCGTCCGAGTAATAAATATAAGTACAGAACCACGCACTATAGTAAGGGGCACGAGGGTAGCTGGCTGCACCCCAGTTGGGGCGGAACCAACCAGCCGAGGGCGTGTCACTCCCCGCTGAGCATGCGCAGTGAGAGAGAGGTGACGTCAGAGATGCGCGCCGAGCTTGGAGCAAGCAAGACCACCTCCGAGCGCTGTGAGACCTCCCTGCATCTTGGAACCGTGCTTTATCCTGTCCCCGAGCCAAGGTGCACCTTGTGCCATAGACCTACCTGTCCATTCCTGCCATCAATCCCTGTGTAAGTATACCTTGTCCGTTTGTCCGTGGTCTGTCTGGGTATAGATAAGACTGTATTTAAGTGCCCATCTCTTCTGTGTCTTTACCTCACTCTGCCTTGTAATCTACCCCCTTTTCTCCACCACTGTAATTATACCCTCCTCCGGAGGTCTTGAGAACTGTACCCCCCTTGCGTCGTTTCCTCTTTCCCAGTCGTCGTGTCCTTTCTATCATTGATTTGGCATAGCGCGATTTGGCCAACGTCTGGGTGAATCGGGTGAGTCGGGAAGAAACGGGGAACAACTGTTCGGCCGCGGTTACCTCCGCTCGGTAAATAACATCCAATCCGCGGTCCGTAACAATATATTTATCAGAGCTCAGCACAGTAATGTATTCTTATTGTTTTTGTTTTATTTTCTGTAATAATGCATTGTGTATGTACTGTCGTGGCCAAAAATATTGGCACCGTTGTACTTTTTTCAAATAATGCACCATTTCTTCCAGAAAATTGTTATAATTAAAAAATATTTTGGCATCCACATATGTATTTCTTTGCTTTGCATTGAAACAAAACAAAAAAGCTGAAAAAATTACTAAATCTTAGCTTATTTCACACAGAAATCCTAAAATGGCCCAGACAATATTATAGGCACCTTTTAGAAGTGGATAGAAATAGATTTCAAGCAGATGATTCTCCTTTACCCTGGAATTGAACTCACCTATGGTGAGTTGCAGGTGCATGCAATATAAAAATCACTCATTCAACCAGTTTGAATGGAGAAAAGGAGTCATTCTGCTGTTTTGTGTCACTGTGTGTACCATAATGAGCATGGAGAAAAGAAAGAAAACCAGAGAATTGTCTGAGGAGGTCAGACACAAGATTATAGCCAAGCATGGACAATCTCAAGGCTACAAGTCCATATCCAGTGATCTTGATGTTCCTATGTCTACCGTACGCAATGTTATCTGGAAGTTTAAGGCCCATGGCACTGTAGCCAACCTCCCTGGATGTGGCTACAAGAGAAAGCTTGATCGAAGATTAAAGCGAAGGATTGTTCAAATGGTGGTGAAAGCACCTCGATCAACTGCCAAACAGATTCAAGCTGACCTTCAGACACAAGGTACGACAGTTTAAACTCGCACCATCCGTTGCCAACTCAATGAAAGGGGGTTCCATGGTAGGAGACCCAGGAGGACCCCACTGCTGAGAGAGAGAGACATAAGAAAGCCCGACTGGAGTTTTCCAAAACATACCTGAACAAGCCAAAATCCTTCTGGGAGAATGTCCTGTGGACAGATGAGACCAAATTAGATCTTTTTGGTAAAGCACATCAACTCTATGTTTAGAGAAAACAAAATGAAGCCTTCAAAGAAAAGAACACCTTTCCTACATTCAAACATGGAGAAGATTCGGTGATGTTTTGCGGTTGCTGTGCTACTTCTGGCATTGGGTGCCTTGAATGTGTGCATGGCTTCATGAAATCAGGAGATTACCAAGGAATTTTGTAGCACAATGTTCAACCCAGTCTCAGAAAGCTGAGTCTCCGTCGAAGGTCATGGGTCTTGTCGCAGGACAATGACCCCAACACACACTTCAAAAATCACCCAAGAATGGTTCAAGACAAAACGGTGACTGTTCTGAAGTGGCCAGCAATGAGTTCAGATCTAAATCCCATTGAACACCTGTGGGGAGATCTGAAAACAGCAGTTGGGAGAAGGCACCTTCAAATCTGGGAGAACTGGAGCAGTTTGCACAAGAAGAGTGGGCCAAACTGCTAGTAAAGAGGTGTAGGAAGCTCATTCATAGCTATAGGAAGCGCTTGACTGCAATTATTTTGTCCAAAGGCGAGGTGTTTCATGCACGTGCTTTCCTCAAGCCAGGGCATTTTAAAACTGCTGTTGCTAGAGCGAAATCTTTAAGTTATCTTTTAAACATCATTTTCAGCATTTAAATAAAAGAGTGGCAATTTCTAAGTGGTTAACCATATTAGGTGTGTTTGTTCCTGGATGCAAATCACTCATGGAAATATAGGAAATAAGAGAAATATCTGTGGATGAGAGATGATGAGCATACCATTTCCTGGTAATACAAGCGAGCGGTAACACACACACACACACACACACACACACACACACACACACACACACACACACACACACACACACACACACACACACACACACACACAAATATACACCAACAACTGGGAGAATGACAAAAGAGCAGGAGAATACAAAAAATAATTGGACAGAGTGGGGCTAGACAAAGAAGGCTCATTGGAATGGCTAAGAAGAGGTCAGCTCAACTGGGATGGCGAACGAATCATAATAAATGCCCAATTTCAAGGACACTGCACCAATTGATTAAAAAAGATGGCAGGGACTGAGCCAGATGGACAAGTGTAGACGGACCAACAGAAAGCATTAGTCACCTGCTCTCGGGATGCAAAAAATAATGATCAGAACAACTTTACACACAATGGCACAACAAAGTATGCAAAGTGATTCATTGGCATAGCTGCAAAAATTTAATCATCCCAGTACCAGAAAACTCGTGGAAACACGAACCAGGTAATCATTGAAAATGAGGACGTCATGCTCACGTACGACCTGATGATTCCATCGAGCATGAACATAGAAAACAAAGCATTGCGTCCGGATATTGTACTCAGCAACAAAAAGCAAAAAACAGAGTGCCGATTGAGATATCAGTACCCGGCGATTTTGGCCTAAACAATACAGAAATCAAGAAAAGGACCAAATACCAGGACCTCAAAAATGAGGTCAAGAGATCTTGGAAGCATCAAAATTGTACCAGTGATAATTTGAGCAACAGGAATGATAAAGAAGAACCTCACTGAGATTTTGAAAACCATGCCGGGGAATATTACCACAAATGAACTACAACTGGAAGCAATACAGGGTTCGGTGACGATCCTCAAAAGAACTCTAGGAACAAAACTCTGAAAAAGTTGAGCAGCTTGGTCCACGAACTGTGATCCTTTAACGAAGCGGAGATGGATACTTTGGGTCCTGGGAGGACTCCATTCCACCTCCTGATATCTACAAATGGAGATAACAACCAACGACACACGGACACACAAACAATGCTTCTCCTTTAGCATTAGATGCAAAAATGTAGTACAAATTTATCTTGCGGCCTTGGAACCAAAGTATTTTTGACTTGTTTTACAAGTGAGCCATTTTAGCCAACAATCCAATAATTATCTCGCCCACACGATATATTTTAGTGTGCCTCACCACTGTTGATAGTGATTTCTGCGCATGTGCCAAAACATTCTGGGATATTCTGACACATGATCTTTATGACCCCATTAACCTTTCATCACCTAACCATATTATTTGCTAGTTTCATTCCCTTGATGTTTATCCGACAGTCAGATCCATCGTGCTCTTCCATGAGTCTCGCCCCTGCAAAGAAAATTAAAATAATCCAGATATACCACATCCACTGCTTCTCTCTCATCCACCGACTCAGAAACTGCTTCATAGAACTCCTATAAATTTGTTGAACATGACCTTTTCGTAAGTTAAGTATTTATTTATTCATTTTCCTCTTTGACATCCTCAAAGACAATATCAAATGTGTTTTTTTCTTCTCATTTTACAAGTAATTTAGCCTAACTCTCTGCCTCATACCTTTCCTAGTGCTGCAGTATTTAGTCGTTTAAAACTAGGCCTGCAGTCCAACAATGCTGATTATGTAAATTTTTGTAAAAAAAATTCCCTGGGGGGGGGGGGGGGGGGGGGGTACACATCGAGACAGGCATTGTTCAGACAGGCATTGATCCTGACTCAAGTTCTGTCCAACTTTCCTGTTGGTCTCAGGTGGTTCTGCCCTCCAGAAAATGATGCTGTGGTTGTTGATGGCACCGTTTAAGTGGAAATGGGCTTCATCACTGAACCACATCAGGTTGATCCAGTTTGGGTACCGCTCCATCCTGTCACTGAGCCAATTGTACATATCAAGTCTCCTTCTCATGTAATCTTGACTCAGTTTATGCCTATTAGAGATGATGTATGGGAAAAGTTTCAGTTCCTTAGTGAGAATACGCCAGATTGATGTTGGTTTGATGCCCAGCTCCTGGGAGCGCTGGCGGTGAGACTTCTTGGGATTGTCCACTGCAAAACCCACACGGCATCGACGTTGGCTTGGCTCTTGGTTACTGATGCTGGTCTGCCACTGTTGCCCTTGCTCTGGTTGTGCCATTGTGCTCAAAATGTTTCACAATACGTTGAATGGCACAATTTGTGGGTCCATCACGTGTTCTGAGGTTGTATTCCTGGCAGAACCTCCAGCGGGTGTCTACATATGATTTAGTCTCATACCACAGAGCCACCACTTTTGTCTTCTGCTCCACTGTCAATGGCATAGTTGAGCTACGGAGCTAGAAATCCCAGGGAATAAATACCACGATAACACCACCAAACCCTGAAAAGGAAAACGGTATAGGTAAAAAACCAAAGAAAGGGCAGGAAGTCAATGTTGTATCAATCTTTTTGAAACACCCTGTATGTATGTATGTATGTATGTATGTATGTATGTATGTATGTATGTATGTATGTATGTATGTATGTGTATTAGATAGATATACAGTCACGTGAAAAAGTAAGTACACCCCATGTAAAGTTTTGACTTTTTCAACATATTTCAACATACAGTTATTTGATCTTCATTTCAACAATATTGATAGATAAAGGTGATATAATACAACAAATATCATGAAACATTTACATTTTGTAGTCCATTGTATAATTGTATAATTTAATTTGTATAATTTGTATAATTTGTATAATTTAAATAAACATAAATGCAAATTTCGCATGTGGAAAAAGTAAGTACACCCCTAAATTTATCACTACTTCAAATACCTAAAATTAAGAACCAGGTGCACCAGCTCAGGTGCAAATGATTAGAACATCCACAGAGAGGATCTTGGAGGAACCTGTCTTATTTAAACCTCAGACATTTCGTTTGGTCTTCTCTTTGTTGTTGAAGTGTGCGACGTCACCATGCCTAGATCAAAAGAGCTCTCTGAGACCTTCAGAAAGAAGGTTATAGATGCCTACGAGTCTGGGGAGGGATTTAAAAAGATCTCCAAACAATTTGAAATCAATCATTCGACTGTCCGGAAGATCATCTACAAGTGGAGAAGATTCCAAACAACTGCCAACTTGTTCAGGCCAGGCCGCCCCAGCAAGTTCAGCCTGAGAGCAGACCGCAAGATGCTGAAAGAAGTCTCTAAGAACCCCAGAATGTCATCACGGGACCTACAGGTAGCTCTTGCCACTGTTGATGTCAAAGTGCACGAGTCTACCATTAGAAAGAGGCTGCACAAATTTGATCTGCATGGGAGGTGTGCCAGGAGGAAACCATTGCTGTCCAGAAAGAACATCAGGGCAAGACTAAAGTTTGCCAATGAACACCTAGGTAAAGACCAGCGCTTCTGGAACAATGTGCTCTGGACAGATGAGTCAAAGGTAGAGCTATTTGGCCACAGTACCAGAAGACATGTTTGGCAAAAACCAAAGACAGCATTTGACCACAAGACCCTGATACCAACTGTAAAGCATGGTGGTGGAAATATTATGGTTTGGGGCAGCTTTGCTGCATCAGGACCTGGGCAGCTCACCATCATAGAATCCACTATGAATTCTTCATTGTACCAGAGGGTGCTTGAGGATAATGTGAGGCCATCTGTCGGAAAATTGAAGCTCAACCGAAGGTGGACCTTGCAACATGACAATGACCCTAAACATACCAGTAAATCCACCAAGGAATGGCTGAAAAGAAAGAAATAGAGGGTTCTGGAATGGTCAAGTCAAAGCCCGGATCTAAATCCCATCGAGATGTTGTGGGCGGGATTTGAAACGAGCTGTGCATGCAAGAAACCCCTCAAACATCGCACAGCTGAAAGAATTCTACATGGAGGAGTGGGCAAAAATTTCTCCCAGTCGATGTCAGAGACTGGTAGAGAGTTATAAGAAATGCCTACTTGAGGTAGTTTCTGCCAAAGGGGGCAATACCACCTGTTGGAGCCAAGGGTGTACTTACTTTTTCCACATGCGAAATTTGCATTTATGTTTATTTAAATTATACAATGGACTACAAAATGTAAATGTTTCATGATATTTGTTATATTATATCACCTTTATCTATCAATATTGTTGAAATGAAGATCAAATAGCTGTATGTTGAAATATGTTGAAAAAGTCAAAACTTTACATGGGGTGTACTTACTTTTTCACATGACTGTATATACTGAGGGATAACTTGACAAATGTCCAAATGGTTATATTTTTTGTCTTAGCCCAAGGCACCTTCAACCTCAGTGGTTTTCCTTTCTAATTCAGGATTTTACAATCTCGGCAAATCTGTAAAATGATGGCATCATCAGAAAAATCCAGATCAGCGAGCATGAAATCTCCAAGAGAAATGCCAAAAAGGCTGTGATCCACTTTTCAATACAGAATTTCCAACGCAGAAAACCTGATTCAACACTCCAGCCAAACAGGTATAAACAATTTAAGGGAAATGCATCGTCCTTTTTTACTCCAAAATTAAATCTGATAAATAATTATTCATTAATGAGTGTGCCATCCTTCAGATAGACATTAAACGGGAGTGCTGTCTGCTGACATTAGTTGTTCGACTTTAAAGATCCTACTGTGGCTTTCGTGAAGAGTAGGCAAGCTGGCACCGCGGCCAAATTCTAAATTCCTGCCCTAACCAGCAGAGGGCATTGCAACAGCGGCTGAGCTACGCCCTCAGCAAATGACGCTACCCCGCAGCTTTGTGCTGCATATGGACGAATAAGTGGAAATGAAATAAAATTGCTGTCCTGGTGAAATGTTCGCTGGAACACTGCAATTCAAAGCATGCTAACCATTGAGGGGAGGGTGTGGGGTGGAGTGTGATCTGGTGGTTGGCACCATAGTTCTTGGGTCGGGCTTTCACCTCTGAGCTGTCTAGTCTGCGTTTGATTTGTCACCAAACCATAAACTGTCACCTTGGTGTTACGCAGGCATGATGTTTTTGTGGACAGGTAATAAATTGTTATTAAGTGAGCTGTACATTGGACAGGATTTTAAGCTGGGGATACAAACATTGGTGGGGGCTTAGTGATGCCAATGCCATTGATTGCTGGTGGACGTTAGAAATCTAGGCCCTGGCCAAATTCCAAATTTCTTAGCCTTGAGGCTCATGCCAATCACAACCTAGTGTTGGGTTGGCACTCTGAGCGAATGGACGTTTCTTTTCTCACTAGTTTCTCAGACTCATTGAAGAGCTGTCACCCACAAACAAATCACACACACATAGACAGAGACATCAGACAACAGAGGACTTAACATCACACAAACACTGCCATTTACATTGGGAGAAATTTTTTCCAGGAGATGCCATTCTAGTAGCAGCACTTTTCTTTCTGCAGTGAACGGGGCACTTTTAAGGAGAAACCTCCCTTCCCAAGGGATGCCAACCAACGGAGTTTGTCTGTGCTCTAACCTCTAAATGCTGAATCAACTGAGGAAGCAGCATGTACCATTTTAAAATGGCCACATCTCGAGCTTTCAATGCGATCTGGCATCCTGCTTTGCTATCCAAACTGTCTGCCTATACCCTATGGAATCCATGGCCAACTCCATTCTTGGCTTACTGACTTCCTCAAATCTCGTAACCAACATGTGGCTTTCAACGGAACCCTTTCTTCTCATCTCCCTGTCAAGGCTGGAGTGCAGCGAGGCGGTGTTCTAGGCCCCATCCTCTTCTTAATCTTCATGAATGATTTCTGTGACTCTCTGGAAAATCATTTTTATCTCGTTGCTGATGACTCCACTCTCGGCTGTGACATCCCTCATCCTTCTGAAAGACAGTAGCAGCCTCTTCGCCTCTCTTCTGACCTTGACAAATCACAAGCTGGTCAAACACTCTTTCAGAACCACGTTTTTACATTTTAAACTCTGTGCTACATGCTAACATGTCATGTCAGTGTTTATGAACTATGTCCATCCGGTTTAACATTTTTCGTAATTACTAATCACCTCCACACAGTAAATAAATCAGTGTTCGTAAATATGGGGCTGCAGGCTGCATACATCTCTTATCTTATCTAATTGTCTTGTGAATCTTCGAACAGACAAGGTTATGCATTCTGTAATACCGAGATTGGCCATGATAGGCCAAAGGGATTCAGGGGCTATAATTGTTGGACAGATTTTGTCATTTCATAATGACAATTTTGTGTCGATCAGATCCAAATGTCTCATGCTGTATGAGCCCAATTAGCGACGGCCAGGATCACTTGTCAAGTTAGTTCTATAATTTCCGTGTCCCTCTCTCTTTTCTTTTCGATGTCTTGGATTGGAATCCCCACTTTAATATATTTTCACCCTCTTTATAATGTGTGCGGCCATCCAAGGATAATTATTTTTAATTTTTCTCTCTTTCACAAGTAGAATTTCCTTAAGTCTGGCACGCGTGTACACACGAGATACGCCATAACATATTGTGAGAACAGGTATGTGAGGGAAAAAAAGCAAAGAAGGTGCTGCCGCTCAAAGTGTCTGGACAGAAGAGTAAATGTGTTGAGAGGCCTCAGCAAGAGTGTTGGGTTGGCAGGATGGCCTTGAGGTGTGCATACTGGCCTCTAAGCTGTCGAGCCTGGGGTTGAATCCAGCCCCAGCTATAAACTGTCATCCCAGTGTTTCACAAGCAGGGTGATTCATCAATGTGTGTGTTGTCCCTCGAATGGATGTTAAACTGTGCGTCCCATCTGCCGGCATTAGTTGGACTTTAAAGATCCCACAATCTTCTTTGGAAAGAGTAGCGGAGGTGAGCTCTGCTGCTGAGCCCTCTGGGGAAGCTTAGAGCTCTTTCATTTGGCCCCCCAATTGAAATTTGTGACTATGCCAGGGCATGTGTGGCACCAGTATTGACCTATGGGCCAGGGAGCCACCAAACCTAACTACGCCACTGCATACCGCAAACCTAAGCCTGGTGTTGGCTTAGCGGTTAGGGTGCCGGCTTGGGATCCTAGGATCCTGGGTTCGAATCCCTGTCGATCGTTGAATTAGCGCCAGGGGGGTTGACTCAGCCTGTCATCCTTCTGAGGTCGGCAAATTGAGTACCAGTTCACTGGTAATTCCCTGTGTGTCACAAGAGGCGACTAACAGGGTTGGTGACAGGAAGGGCATCCGGCCATAAAACATTGCTTCAAAAAAGGGGACCATGGTGCCCGAAAAAGGCCAACCCCTGCTCTGCGGGGAAAAATGGCCTCTAAAGGTGGTTCATTTTGTTCATACCGCAAACCCTCCCATATACTTTCTCAACACCCCTCTCGAAGAAGTTCAGTCACGCAAACTCTTGGGTTTTACTCTCAGTCATGATCTCTCTTGGGCAAGCCACATTTCAAAGTTGGCTTCCAAAGCCAGACACCAACTGGACATCCTCCGTCATGCACCGTCCCTGCCATAAACCTTGCTCAGCTTGATGCTGTGGAAACTAAGGCTTTCGAGATCATTGCAATCTCTCGCGATGAAGCTGAGACTATGGGCCTATCACGTTGCCATCGCCAACAGGTCGGTGGCCTCTCTGTCTTCTTCCGCGTTCTTTTTGGTCTTGCACCATGTGCCATCTCTGTGCTTTGTCCCCCACAGGTATCTGCAGGAAGCACACCATCCACCAGCAACCCCCTCCTGGTGAAACTGCCAAAATCCAGAATCCTGCTCACCTCCACTCATTGTTCCTCTTTTTCCCCCACTTATGGAACCAACTTCTACACTCCCTTTAATCTCATTCTTCCCTTCATGTCTTCAAGACAGCTGTTCACCACCATCACAAATCATCCCCCATCCAAAACCATGATCTTTTCTACGCCCTTTAAAAACCACCCCTAACCCTCCAAAAAATTAGCTAATGTATCCATCTTGTCCACCCATTGCGTTCTCACCTACCCCTCATCGTTACCTGCATCTCTTGTTTGTGCAGGTTATCATTTTTCCAGTGCAAGACAAGTGTGAGAAGAAGATGTCACACATGAAACAGAGACAGCAACGAATACAGCCCGAGTGTTATGGCAAAAACGCGAAAATAAAAATATAAAGTGAAATATGAACAGATATTCATCACAACTGGGATAACAATAAAAAATCGGGAAGGTATAAAAAAGAGTTGGACAGATTGGGCATTGGCAAAGAAGGCTCATTGGAATGGCTAAGAGGTCAGCTCAACTGGGATGGAGAATGAATCATAATAAATGGCCAAGACCAAGGACATTATAGGAATGGCTTTAAGAAAATGACGGGACTGAGTCAATCGGAAAGTTGTAGGGTTTGCAAGATAGAGACAGGAAGTACGAGCCATGTTAAAAAAAAAACCCAGTTTTTATATCAGCCACAAAGATGTAAAATAAATAGCCCCAAGTGGACTGACGGTCATCTCTTGAGGTTGTAGTTCAGACCCCTGTTTATTTTGGGGAACCCCCTGGGAGCCCCCTGATCCTTTGGGAGGCCGCCTGATCCAAAATCGAAAAATCCAAGACTGAGAGATCCTGTGGACCATGGAATAAAAGGGGTGTATCGGCTTTCATAACAATTTGTTGGAAATAAGTGACAAGAAGGGACCGAAGCTTCAGGCGGTAACCACCACTGGGAGTTGCCATGATCCAAAATTGAAAAGTCAAAGCTCAAACCATTGTGCGGGCTCCTGCCTTGTATTCATGTGTCAAGTTTCAGAACAATCAGCTGGTAAATAAGGGAAGAGTAGCAAAACGTTATCGGACAACTGGATGGAAGGACAGACATCGAGACTTGCCGACTCATTTTATAAGTTCATCTCTTTGAGAATCGAGATGAGATGACCTAAAAATCAAAGCCTTAGTGGTTGTGTGAGCCATCAAGTAGAAGGGCTGTATCAGGTTTCAGAGCAATCTGTTGTTGAAAAAGGGATGAGTAGGTATCCGAAGTTTGGGTGTCATCCCCCTTGTGGGACCTCCCATGACCTGATATCAAAAAATCAAAGCACGGGCAATTGTGTGGGCTATTGTCTTGTATTCACGTGTCAAGTTTCAGAACAATCAGTCGTGTGACAAGGGAGGAGTAGCAAAAATAGCAAAAGGTTAACGGACGGACGACCAGACATCCGGACATCACGACCAATTTTATAAGTTCATCTCTTCGAGAATCAAGATGAGATGACCTAATAAAGCAGACAAACAGACTTTTTGAGTTTTATTGTATAGATTCACGTTCCAATCATATGCCTTTCATTGATGTACAAATTTTACGTACATATGTATGTTATTGATACACGTATTGTCACGTCGCCGGGGTTAAGACCCCTGGGTGACGGACAAACGAAACGAGCTTTAACTCCGAGGCATACTTCGAACCTTGGCAGGATTGTCTTTGGTGCGCGCGGGGATGCCCAAAGCCTCACCTGATCGGACGGCCGACACTGGGTTAATCCGAACCCACAAACACAAATACGGGACAAGCAAAGTCCACAATACAAGAATGAAATGCAAAAATAAAGGATTTAATGAAAATAAATGCAAGAGACAAAAATGAAAGGCGAGGTAAAAACTATAATTCCTAATTGAGATGTCTCCACTCAGACTCATATACAAACAAGGGGAAAGATTAAATAAAAATAAATGATGTTCCTGCCGGCCGGCACTTAAATCTGGTCTCAACGAGGGGGGTTGGCATTCGTCGCCTCCAAACCACCGCATTGAAAGCGCACCAACAAATCGCGCCGAAAATGCCTAGGCATGAACATGCAGCCAACCGGCCCTTCCTCATTTCCACCGCCAAGCGAGACGCGGCTCTCTCCTCCCCCGAAAAGAACCATAGTCAACAACACCCCCTCCTCCGACATTGCAAAACTTCCAAAGGCTCCAACATGTCTCCTCACTAGAGCACCCTATACAACAGTGTCCACTCGAGCTGAGAGCCAGAACGAGAGAAAATGCGACTGCCTCCAACGAACGCCAGGACCAGAAAAGGAAACCAAGCCGGCGAGACAGCTTATTTTTGCTCTCCTAGCTCTCGAATCTTCCACCGCTGATGTCACACTCTGTCCAATCACCGATGTCCCATTACATCAGTCCATCGTCACGACAAATCATCATCTTCGGGGCGGGGCCTTAGATGGCCTTGCTTGATGCCAAATGACAAAGGATGAGACGTGGCCTCCCTGTCACGAGTCGTTGGGGGCGGAGTCTAATCTATGTTCGGGAATGTTCGGATGACGTCGGGGTATACTTGTCGATTGGCAAATGTGCTGGTTTCTGTCGGGTTTGTCGGTGTGGTTGTGGCAAAGTGCTAATTGCATGGCTGGCCGAGTGATTTTTATAAGAACAAAGGGCAAAATCACAGGGGGCCATTTACACACTGGGGTTTATTACGCCTTACGCCCTAGAACTAGTTAACACAAAAGCCACGCCCCTTATGGTGACAGGAAAACACTCTTAACCTGAACATTTACCCTGCATATGCACATCAAGATGGCTTCTTCTTCTTCTTCGCGTCACACAGTCCATACTAAAACCTACACATTCTGAACTTTCCTAAGGTATTTCATACCTACCCCCCACAAACGTCATCGTATTTTCCGATGTAGACGTATTTTTACATACTTTATAGATGCACTCATGTTCTTAATACACAGACTTTATAGACGTACTCACATTATTAATCGTACATCCATTGTAGACATACATTATAATAGTACCTGTACGTACTGTTGTGTTCCTGGGAATTAAGATCCCCTGGGGATGAATAGCCGATCGAGCTTACCTCTGAGGCGTTCAGTCAGACTATGGCGGATCTTCTTTACACGAGAGGGAACGGAGAGTGACAAACTTACCTGGACGACCGGATGCGGCACGGGGTTCCCCAACCACTAACAAATAAACGGGAGAGGACAAGGAATGAAAGTTCAATAAATAAGGGATTTAATAAAAAATAATGCCAGGGAAAAAGAAATGTGCAGTACTAAAATTCCTATTTGGAGCGCCCCCATATATGGACTCGTAAAACAGCACAAAGGGGATAAATAACTGAAAAATAAATGTGTTTGTGTGTACTCAGCTTTGAGCGGCCCTTGAACCCCGTTGGTCCTCAAACGGGTCCCTGAGCCTGTGCATGAGAAAACAGGCCTTGGCGGGAAGATCGTTCCACGCTGTACGTGAAGCGAGCAGGCCCTCGGTCCGTCCTCGTCCCATGCTCCACAAAGCACCGAGGTCTCTCAGTCGCACACAGCTGTCACAAAGTCAGCACCAACGAATCAGGGAAAGGATGCGTCCACTCCTCCATGCAGCCAGGAACAAAGTGCGTGCGAATGCCACCGCCAAGAGCGAGCCCGAAATGCTACCGCACACGAGTACCCAGTGCAAGAGGAGAGAAAATGGCCGTCCTCAGCCTTTTTGTTCCCCAGTCTTGAACGTCATCCAATGACGTCCGCGCATGCTCCAATCAAAGAGTCCATCTCATCGTTCCATGGTACTGACCAATCATCACCCCTCGGAGCGGAGCCTCACGCCCCTCCTGTGCCCTTGTGTTGACTCGGCTGGCGGCGTCAGTGGCATTGTTCAAATGTCTGAATCCCGTCAGTTTATTTAATGTTTATAATTACGTGCCATTCGCTTGGTTGGTTGTGTGTGTAGTGTAGTGTCATAAAGGAAAAATCACAGAGGTCATTTACATGCAGGATTTACCCTTAACCCCTAAGCTACATAGCACAAGAGCCACCCTCCGTATGGCCACATGTCACACTTAATCCGAACACGCGGAGCTGATTTAAGTTACAGGTTTCTTCTTCTTCACGACAGTCGGAGCACACTACCTATACAATTCTACCTGGCCTAAGGTATTTCATTGCCTACCCCCCATAAACGTAAGAGTACTTTATAGATGTGCTCGCATTGTAATAGTACGTTATTTATAGATGTACTTGCATAATAAATCACATGATGATGATGATGATGATGATGATGATGATGATGATGATGATGATGACTGATTGAAGTTGTAACGAGAGCTTTTGCGTCGTCATCGTCACTGCTGCATATTTTGCTGTTTCGAGATCAGCCATCCTTTGGAAAGATATAGTAACTACCTACAATCTTCCTGATCCAAAGTTGACAGCCAAAACCATGAATTCATCTTCATCATCTGAACAGGCAGCCAAAGTGAGACAGCCCGGCTGAGGATGCTTAATAATATGCTCGCAGTGAATAAGGTATAATGCCTTCCAATAAATATCGAGATAACAAGCAGGAGGCCATGCAAAGCAAGCAAACCAAGTATTTGTATGGTAATTCCCAGTGAAAGGCCACCAGCATGCAGGATGGTCTTGTTGCATTTGAACATCGAGGACAGAAAGCTTTGGAAATTTGGCAAAGTGTACATTAAATGGTGAGTATGAAGAGGGTATCAGAGAGATAAATAAATACGATATCCTATCTGTTTATTCCAGGCATGAAATCAGGATTTGCTTTGTCCAACCAGCAAGAGAATAGAATAAGTCACAATCTGTATTTCCCATGTTTTGTTTTGGATAGCCAGTGAGAGAATGGGATACATTGCAATCTGTGCATTGCATTGCGGCATACTGTGTGGAATGTTAAGTAAGAAGGAAAACTGTCTGAAGGATCTGACATTTGCTGAAGGCACGAGCATTGTTTAATTTTAATGGGGTTTTTGTTTCTGGCTTCATGGTACGCTTTGAATATGTGTACCAAGAATACAGAGGGAAAAGGGAATTGGGGTGGGGGTGAATCTGGTTTTGTTGAGTTGCAGTCAACATAACTGTTGTCATTGTTAAGAATTCAACAAGTACATAATAAACAGGTTCGATCACCTGATGAAGATGGGGTTATTTGGACTTTAGGAATACATCTAGAAGATTGATGTTTTAGGCCATAGCAAAACTTAACCTGGGGGTGCACTCCGGCAATGTTTGGCCAAATGACCTCGTTCCAAGTTTGAGGTCAGCTTCTCCTTGGTTTCACATTGTCGTTTTTACCTGTGACATGTCCCAGGTCTACAAGAGCTTTGTGTTGCTGTTGTTGTTGTTGGTGTTCTTGTTGGTGGCAGATTTTTGAAATGTGCACCCATTGGTTGACTAGCTACTGGACCACACCCACATCTATGTTGCATGTCTACAAGAGCTTTGTGGTGCTGATGGTGTTTTTGTTGTTGTTGTTAGGGTTATTGTTGACAGTTGATTTTTGAAATGTGCACCCATTGGTCGAACAGTTGTCTGACCACATCCACATCTGGCGCTTGACTCCACCCACCATAGCACCGAGACTAAATGATATGGTCGGCATCTTGGTTTTCTGGTGATCTTAACAAATGAGGACTGTAGGACCCTGCTGATTATACACTACCTGTTTGTTGGACTCTGTTTGTTGTCAGATCTTCATTGGCTTTGTTTGGGTTGAGTGTTATTCATGATAAAGGACCCTGAAAAATTTAATCATATGTTGAATAATAGTAAGGTTTAATCAAGCACGTCATAATTCACAGTACATCAGAAAGCATGGTAATCAAGCGTTACGTTACGTTACGCAAATTACTAAATTGTTTGGGTCGAGTGTTATTCACGATGAGGGACGCCGAAAAATGTAATCATATTTCGAATAATAGTAAGGTTTAATCAAACAAGTTAGAACGCAAGATACACCAGAATGCATGGTAATCAAGGGTTACGTTACATTACATAAGGAAGCGTTATGTTACGCAAATCCCCAAAAAATTGCATTATGTAATTTGTGAACGGCCCCGTTTTGGGGTTAAGCAATCCTTGACCGTGTTATGAATCAGCTCGTTCTTTTAAAACCGTGGGGATGGTGACATGGATAAGAGGTGTCGACTCAACTTTTAATGACGCATTAAATGTGTGTTTCCCAGTCATACTATTCATCTTTTAAGAGTGCTTTAAATGCACATTGCCCAATTGGTCCGTTCCCGGATTTTGTCTTGTGACCACAACGTGGTCATTCTTGTTTAAAATACGATTTTCAGATGCACACACAATACATAGAGAGAATTGCCTTATGGCACGGTAGAGGGTAGGGAGGGTGGAGTACCCATGACCTAGACCCTTAGTACCCCCAGCAGGTATGCAAAATTTGGTGGAGGTATGGCACATGGGTATGGAATTGCATAGAAATCAAAGAACAGACAACACACACACTTGATCGATAACTTTGAAAACTAAAGTTGAAAAAAAAAGAAAACTATACTTGAAAAGCACTTAACCAACTTGAAAAGATAAACTTGAAAATTTCTGAAAAGGAATTTAGGAAATCCCAACTGACGAGGAGGTGGATTGGATCCAAAACTTGGAAAAGCAAAAGCAGCATCAAAAGGAAATGCCTCCAGTGATATTTGATAAAGAAAAATAAATGAATAAAACAACTTACAAAAATGCTTCACTATAAAAGCCCTGGACCGGATGGAATTCCAAACTTCTAGATACTCTACAGGTCTACACAATCACTATGCTCGAGCATTCAACAAATTCATCCAAGAGGAAAAGGCAATGGATGAGTGGTTCACAAAAGATAAAACCTTCCTCATCCGAAAATCTGAAGAAACCCAACTACCTCATAAATACCGACTAATAAACTATTTATCAACAACCTACAAACTCCTGACTGTAATTATCACAGAAATGATGTACCACTACCTATCACAACAAGGAGGCTTAGGACCCACTGAGCAACCTTAATTAATGAGCATGGACATGGATACACCCTAACATTCAATAAAAATGTCCAAAGAGACAGGAAAGGTGACACGTCTACTGTAAATGAATTATTTTAAAATCCTTGCACTGACGACAAACAATTATTGGCAACACAAACAACAACATGCATTTTAAAGGCCATTTTCCCTGCTAGAGCGGGGGTTAGCCTTGCGGTCCCCATGACAATCTTCTCCATTTTGCCCTATTTTCTGCATCTCTCCTTGTTAACCCCCTTGCCCGCATTTCTTCTTCCACCATCTTTAGCCAAGTCTTTCTCGGTCTTCCCCGTCTTCTACTTCCTTCTACATTCATTTCCATCACTCTTCTCAACCAGTCACTTTCATCCTTCCTCAACACATGACCAAACCATCTCAACCTGTTCCTCTTCACAGCATCAATCACAGGCTCTATTCCCATCATCTTTCGCAATTCATCATTTGTCTTCCTCTCTCTCAACGATACTCCGCACATCCGTCGAACCATTCGCATTTCCACCCTTTCCAACCTTCGTTGCTGCTCTACGTTCATTACCCATGTCTCGCTCCCATAAATCATAACACTTCTCACACATGCAGCATACACCTTTCCCTTCAGCTTCAACGACACTCCCCTCATCATCAGCATGCCACTCAATTCCCGAAACTTCTTCCATGCACATCTCACTCGAGCAACCGTTGCCGAGTCTGATCCACCTTCTCCATTCAGCATGTCTCCAAGGTAGCAAAATGTTTTCACACCTTCCAGCTTCACGCCGTCTCCAAGATCCAACTCAACATTTCCTCCATCTGCAGCTCCCTCTGTGCACACCTTACATTTGAATGTAGCTGCCACACTGGTTAATGACCCTCTCAGACCACTACATTTTTGATGAACCCACTCAGCGCACATTGTACATTGAATGGAGTTCACTCCGACACCCTTCCTGCACACAGCACAGGGCCACTTCCCAGTTCTTTCCACCTCACCACATGCTTTACCACTTGCCATCACCTTCGTCTTTCTGATATTCACCTTCAGACCTTTTGTCTCCATACATTCCTTCCACGTGTTCAGCTTTTCCTTCAGTCCATCCATACTTTCCGCAATCAACACCAGATCATCTGCATACAACAACTCCCACGGTAAACCCTCCTTTACGTTCTGAGCCAGCACCTCCATCACAGCTACAAATAGTAGTGGACTTAGTACCGACCCCTGTTGCACTCCCACCTTCACCTCAAACTCACCACTGTTCCCGTCCTTCGTCCTTACAGCTGTGCGTGCTCTTTTGTACATTGCATTCACTACTCTGATCAACCATTCCTCCACTCCTAACTTCCTCAATGCCCATGTCAATACTTTGCGTGGAACCCGATCGAATGCTTTCTCCAGATCAACAAACCCAAGAAACAACTTCTTCAATTATTGGCAGAATTATTGGCAGAACAACAAACAATTATTGGCAGAACAACTTAAATGAGTGAAGCAGCAATGTGATGACAATCAAATATAATTTGGCCTGGATAAGTATGTGAGGTGCACATTTGTACAATACAACAACAATACACAACAATACAGAACTAGAAAACAAAGCATCATACAAATACCTCAGACTGGAAGAAAGCCTCAAAATATGTCAAAAACAAATGTGCAAAACATTTGCCAAAGAATACGTGTGTAGAACAAGGTTGATCATGAAACCATACCTCTCCCCAAGAAACATAATCATATCCATAAAGCAACTCACATTACTTGTAGTCCAGTACAGCTATGGAATAATAAACTGCCCACAAGTGGAAATCAATTAACTGGATATCAAAAAAAACTCCTCACTATCCATAAAATGTTCCACAAAAATCAATGCATCCCGAGAATGCACCTGCCGAGACAAGGAGGTAGTGGTCTGTTGGAACTTAACCAAGTGCATAGAGTGCCAACTCTTGGATCGGCTTAGTATGTGAAAAGTTAGACAGACTACCCAATCCAATTTATATGCAGACACGAAAACAGCAAGCCAGAAAAGGTATCCCTAACCCACCTAGCAAAATATTTTCAAGGCAGAAGATGTTACATACTGTAGTGTCCGTAGATCCAGTAAACAGCAACAGAAACGAGAATCAAGGGGTTTTCTTTATTCGGCATTTTCTCCCTTCTGCGCATGCGCACACTTCCTCTATTCTCCCCCAATCACGTGGTACCGCGAACCAACAGATACAGCAACTGCCCCCTCTTTAAATCTTACAACAAATAGGTAGTTAATCATTAAGATCACTGTACTCGTCTGTCATCTAAAGCAGATAACACAATCAAGCCATTCATCATTTCATTAACCGACCTACAATTAACTCAGTTTCACAAATGTTAGACGAGAGGGGTCAAAAAACAAATTTCTCATCCAATCAAGTGGTAGGCAAATACACAGACTCAGCATTGTTCAATTAGACTTCGCGTTTTCTTCCTTTCTCGCACCGGAAATCGTCTGGACTCACCAACCCGATGAGGTAGTTGACCACAACTCCGATGAGGTAGCACGGGTTCATCCACAACCGGTTCTGGGTTCCCAAATTGATCAGCCCGTGGAGAAAGAATCGAGTCATCAAAATGCTGATCGGGAAGAGCAGCTCGTTCAACAGGTGGTGTAAATGGAAAATACATTTCCTGACTCCCCCTCCCAACAAGACTAGTTGGAGAGAAGGGTCCAGAAAGCGAGACTGGGAATGGTCGGGGCCCCCCATTTCACCACCGGGTTGTAAACATGAAGAGGTGGTCACATTCCAGGGACATAGTTGTTCTTCATGTCTCGTCCACACCAACCCGTTTACTCGCACATCATAATTTCTTGGACTATTGACCCGAAAGATAGTCCCAGGAACCCAGCTCGGACCTTTTCCAAAATTTCGTGCAAACACGAGTTGGCCTTGCTGGAACTTTGGGACATGTCCAAGGTTTTCAAGAAACACCTTCACTTGTTGTTTGGTTTGGTTAGCTCTAAGAACACTGAGCCTTATTCTAGGTTGTCTGTTCAATAACAGTTCTGAAGGTGATTTCCCAAACGAGGTAGGCGTGGCCCTGTATGTCAACGGGAATCTGTCCAGTTTGGTTTGTAACAGCTCTCTGGTATCTCCAATTTTTTTTCATTTTCTCCTTAAAATGACCGACATAACGTTCTGCCAAACCATTCGTAGCAGGGTGTCCTGGGGCAGTCAGGGTATGTTTAATGTCATTTGTCGTGAGAAACTCTTGGAACTCAGCGCTGGTAAATTGGCTGCCGTTATCAGTCACAAGGTGTTCCGGCAGACCAAAAACACTGAAAACATGTCGAAGGCTTTGAATAATGGTCGTGGTAGTAGTGTTTCACCAAGGGAATTATTTCTAAGTCCTTTGAATAAGTGTCCACCAGAACCAAAAACATTTTCCCTTTAAAAGGGCCCCCCAGGTCTAGATGAAGTCGTATCCAGGGACCAGCAGACCAAGACCACGATGCGGGCTGGCTCCCCGGCAGAGCCTTCACATTCTCCTGACACATTGCACACAATTTCACGGTGCTTTCAATATCCTTGTCGATATTTGGCCACCACAGGTATCTCCGGCCATTTGTTTCATTTTTACCATGCCTGAATGTTCAGCATGTAAATCAGTGAGTAGAATCTGCCGAAGCGATGTGGGAATAACCACCCGATAGTTCCACAGTACAATATCGTCTTCCACAGAAAGTTCCAGCCTTTTGTTGTGATAAGGCCGAATCACCTCCTCCGGATTCTGATTCCAAAAATGTTTTGGGAAATTAAGTACCTTGCAGAGAACTGGATCCTTCTTTGTTTCAGCCGCGACGACAGCAGCATTCACAGTTTCATCATTTTTCACCAGAAGTACCTCCACAGTCACTCGTTCAGGCTTTGGAGGATGACCCGGTACGGGTTTTCATGAGAGGAAATCTGCATAAACGTTTTTCTCGCCTGTGATGAACTGTATGGTGTAATCGTAAGCTGCCAACAGTAAGTACCATCTCTTTATCCTTGCTGACGCTAACTGTGACACGGGTTTGTGCTTGTTAAACAGAGTTACCAGAGGCTTATGATCTGTCATTAGCGTGAAATGTCTCCCCAGGAGGTATTGCCAAAACTTTGTCACTCCAAAAGCTATTCCCAATGACTCCTTCTCAATCTGGGAGTATTTTTTTCTGCGTCATTCAGAATTCTCGATGCATAGGCCACCGGCTCTAACTCGCCCTCTGGACTGGGTTGAAGTATGACTGCCCCTACACCCACAGAGGATGCGTCCACCTGAAGGACCAAGCAGGCATGAGGGTTGTAATGACGTATTACGTGACTGGAGCACAAAGCAGCTTAAATTTTTTCGAATGAGTTACCCTCGACCTTTCCCCATTTCCATTTCACCTCCTTTTTTAGTAACTTGTACAAAGGAGACATGATTTCGGCAAAATCTAGAACAAAACGACGAAGGAAATTTGCGAGACCAATGAATGACTGTAATTCACCCACGGTTTCGGGGACCCCTGCCTGTTGGATAGCTTCAAGCTTCTGTTTTGTCGGGAATACCCCCGCAGCCAAAATAACAAATCCAACATACTCAATCTCGTCCAGATGAGGTGGAACTTGTCACGTTTTAATGTAATTCCGTTTTCCTCCAGCCTTTTCAAAACCCTGTGAAGGTTTTAAAAATGGTTGTCATCACTATCTCCCATCACCAGGATATCATCAATGTACACGCAGCACCCGGGAAGGTCTTTTAGCAAATTCTCCATGGTACGTTGAAAAACTGGAATGGCTGCGTTTACCCCAAATGAGAGCCTTCGGTACTGGTACAAGCCTCGGTGTGTATTTACCGTAGTATACTTTCTGCTCCCAGGGGCCAACTCCAATTGGTGGTGAGCTTGGGACAAATCAAGCTTTGTATACTTCTTCCCACCAACTAGTTTGTTTAACAGTTTGTTTGGATATGAAATCTTTCCTCTTCTCCAATGGCTTGATCTCTGATAATCAATTTGGTTTCAGACCAGGTCACTCGACTCTGGACATGCTGCTTCTACTGTCTCAACAATGGATGGAGGTCCTCAATGCCAAACAGGAAATTAGAGCTGTCTCCCTTGACATATCACGTACCTTCGATACGGTCTGGCACCCCGCTCTGCTCACCAAACTCTCCTCCTTTGGTATCCATGGAAATCTCCAAGCATGGCTGGCAGACTTCCTCTCTGGTCGCAGTCAACATGTGGCCCTGAATGGGTTTCTCTCATCTCCTCATCCTGTTCAGGCTGGAGTTCCCCAAGGCAGTGTTCTGGGCCCTGTGCTTTTTCTGGTCTTCATCAATGATCTCCCTGACTCTCTTGAAAATCCTCTCTATCTCTTTGCTGATGACTCCATTCTCTGCCGCTCCATTCCTCATCCCCCAGATCGGCAGTCTGCAGCCTCCTCACTCTCTGCAGACCTGGACAAAATGACAGACTGGGCAAACAAGTGGAACATGTCTTTCAATCCTGACAAATCTCACACTCTTACGATGTCTCTACGAAAAGACCGACTGGACAACCCTCCCATCCACTTTCTGAATAATCTTCTCCAAGATGTTCTGTCACTCAAGCTTTTGGGTCTCACTATCTGCCATGATCTTTCCTGGGAAAACCACATTTCCAAGCTGGCCTCCAAAGCCAGTCGCCGACTGGGCATCCTCCGTCGTGTGAAGTCCTTCCTTGGCACACCTGAGCTCCTCACCACATACAAGGCTTTCATCTGCAGCTCAATGGCGTACTGCTCTCCCCTCTGGGCTGGTGCTCCTGCCTCACACCTCGCTCGTCTTCACACTGTTGAAACCAAAGCGTTCAGAATCATTGGAATCTCCCGTAATGAAGCTATCTCTGCGGGCCTTTCACTTACTCACCGCAGGCAGGTTGGTGGTCTTTCCGTCTTCTACCGACTTCTCTCCGGCCTTGCTCCCCCAGCTCTCTCTGGGCTCTGCCCCCCAAATATTCCTACAGGTCGTACAAGATCTGCCTGCAACCCTCTTATGGTTAAACTGCCAAAATCAAGACTCTCTGCTCACCTCCACTCCTTCATTCCTCTTTTCTCCCGCCTCTGGAACAAACTCCCTCACTCTCTTCAATCCCACTCCTCCTTCCAGGTCTTTAAAACAGCTGTTCACCACCATCTCTTATCTTCCCCCATTCAAAACCTTGATCTCTTCTCCCCCTGCTAATTTCACCCCAAATCCACTTTTTTGAAATACCAACTTCTTTCCTGGAAGTCCTTGGTATCCTTGTGTTTTATACTTCGCCCACCTCCCTCCCCCTTCCCAAGCCCTCTCCCTCCCACACATCTCCCAATGTCCCTGCTCTCAAATGTTGTGTTTGTGTGCTTCTCCTTCTCTCCCCATCTTGTCTGCCGCTCCCTCTTTTTATATATTTTGTTTGTCTGTTTGATTTCTTCTTTTTTTTGTGATAAATGTTAGCTCTTTCACGAGCCTCGATTCTGTATACAAAAAACAACAAAAACAAAAAAAACAGTTCTTCCAGCGTAGGTACTGGGTATTGTTCCAACTCAGAATATTTGTTTATGGTGCCTGAATAATCACCACAAATCCGCAACTGGCCATCTGGTTTAATGACTGGCACAATGGGTGAGGCCCATTCGGAGTACCAAACTTTCTCAATGACCCCATCCTTTTCAAGCTTGTCCAAAGCCTGGTCAACCCTTTCACAGATGGAAAACGGAACAGTTCTAGCTTTCATGAATACTGGATCCTCGTCCCGTACCTTCAGCGTAACCTGTACCCCTCTCAACCTCCCCAAGGTGTTGTTTTCAAACAACTTGGGGTATTGCTTGACGATGTCATCGGTGGTGATGGGAACGGCAACACTGAAAATATTTTTCCAGGGAAGGGAAAATTTTGAAATAATATCTCTACCCAGTAATGAAGGTCCTGCTCCATCGACCACACGCACTGTAACAAACCAACGTTGCTCCCCAATTTGAACACACATTTCTTTCTCACCAAAGCATTTGATGACATCACCCATGTAGCTCTTCAATAACATTGTAGTTGGTTTCAAGGTATTGAAGTCACCAGACAGACGTTGAAAATCACGACTGCTTAGTGGAGTAACTGAACTTCCCGTATCAATTTCCATCGGAATCTCTGTTCCGTCGATGGAGATTTCGAGTTGGTAGTGAGGATTAGTGTTTTTTGAAACAGATGTAGAATTAATATGCATTAAATGCACCGTATCCAGCTCATCCTCTGTCTCATCGCTCAAAGCTATTTTGCATTTTTTGCATTTTGCATTTTGCATTTTGCTGTTTTGCATTAAAGACGTTTTGCATTTTGCTGTTTCTTCAAACACATCTTAACCAAATGGCCCTCACGTCGGCAGTATCCGCAGATGGTACGAGCATGTTTGCATGTATCAGTCAGATGTTCCGTAGAGCCACATCTGCAGCAACGTTTTTCCTATGGAAATGGAAGAGTCGTTTTTTCCGATTGGTCATTGATCCTTGAAATGAGGACGACAATGCGAATTTTTTTTTCTTCTCGTTGTAAAGTCCACAGAGCTCGACACCCCTGGCTCTCTATAGTTGAATTGTTTTACTTCCTTTTCAGCCGTTTCCTCAGCCACAGCCACAGCCAAAGCTTGTTCGAATGTTCTGTCTTTGGAAAGTAACTTTTTCCTGGTGGACTGGCTGTGTACACCTCCAACAAACTGGTCCCGTAAAGCACGTGGGAGGTGGTTTCCGAAATTACAAGTGACGGCCAAACATTTTAGCTTGTTTGGATAGTCCATAACATTCTGGTTTTCTCTGGGTCATCTGGTGAAAACGATAAGTTTCCGACACTTCTAATACTCGCGGCTTGAAATGATTTCATAGCATTTCACACAACTGCTCGTACGTTTTAGCAGAAGTTATTTCCGGGAGACACAAGTCTTTCAAAGTAGTGTAAGTACTCTTACCGATCAATGAGATCATAGTAGCCACCTTCTTCCTGTCGGCCGCTTGGATTGTTGTGATTGGTAATACGTACTGCGTGGTGACGTCTGGTCTGGGGGCGTGGCTTCAGTGGTTAATGGCGGCTCGTCATGATTGTCGTGTGCTCTGTGAGAGCTTGGTATCGTCTTTAATAAACAACTTGATTAAAGGAGATTCCTGAACTTACTACAGGATCACGGCAGCAATGGCGCCCACCTCGACTTGTACGATGTCGTTTGCGATGAAATAGGCTTCCAAGCATTCTTTGTATGCTTCAAAATCGTCGCCCTCGAAAGTCTCCAATGAGCCTACCTCCGTCATTGTTCGCCAGAATCGTTTACCTTGTCGCCAGTTGTAATGTCCGTAGATTCAGTAAACAGGAACAAGAATCAAGATGTTTTCTTCATTCGGCATTTTCTCCCTTCTGCGCATGCGCACCCTTCCTCTATTCTCCCCCAATCACGTGGTACCCCGAACCAACAGACACAGCACATACAAAACCGAAACAGCAACAGTTACAACAGAATTGCTACAATCATTGATAAACATGCTCATTTGACGCAGCCGACATTACCACCATACAAGAACTTTGGCTGGGCTGGAGAAGATACAGGAAAATCACCCTATCCGATCTCTTCAACAACGGACCACTGGCTCAATCGGATGTCAAAGTCACTGTTCTGCAACTTAGTGGGGCAACTTAGCATAACAATTGTGCATTTTGTGAGGAAAGCACCAAATTTGACACACTAGTAGATTATCCTATTATGAACAGATTTGGATATTGGGCCATCTCAAATTGGATTTTTTTTCATTTCTTTTCATTTTTTTTTCAAGCCATTTTCCAAAATGGCCGCTAGCGGTTACTATAATTTCACAAACCCTTAGTGTACCAGTCGTTCAAAGGATAATACTAACACTAACATTGGTCTGAACATTTATTAAACGCTAAATTAAGAAAAACATAACCTGTAGCCATCTCAAGTTTAAAGATAGCCGCCATTTTTCAAGATGGCCGCTAATTATTTGTTGTACCAGATGACTATCTAACTCATAGAAATTGATCGAGTTGTCTGATTTAAATGATTTTAGTGTCAATTTGCCAATGTTAGACTATTCTAAAACATAATATTTAAAAACTTGCATGCCATTAGAAAATCAAAGATGGCCGTTTTTTTCCAAAATGGCCGCCACTCATGGCATCGAGTTATTCACATACTAGTGAACATCTGTTTACTGTTTGGTATGATATCGAAATTGTTCTGAAACAGTGACACAGTCTGCTCTGGTTTTTTCCTAGCCCATAGTCATAAATACTATTGCCACTTCTACTACCAGGTTCCAAGCCAATAGTGCTTTGTATGTTTATCATTCAGAATCTGTGTCTTAATTAGATTTTGAAAAATGGCTGCCATAGCCATCAGGGGCTGAATCTGAGATGGCCCAATATCCAGATCTTTTCATAATATGATAGTCTACAGGTGTGCCAAATCTGGTGCTTTCCTCACAAAATGCACAATTGTTATGCTATATTTAGCTTAGCTGCCGGACTAACTGCAAAACAGGTTGTACCAGCAGGAACTGCTCATGTTCTTGGAGAGGAGTTTCCTCCTACATCAGTTGCCGATGCACCGGAAATGTACCCGATGTCAAGTCATAAATGTAGACTCAGATTTTGAATGAGCAGTTAAACGATAATGCTGTGGTACAGTTATTTTTTGCAATAATTATAATGATGTGTTGACCTGATAGAATTGCATAGTTAGAATAAATGTAGAGTTAGAAATTTATTTGAAAGCTTCATGTATCTTTTGTATAGATCTTTGCGCCACTTCGGTTAAAGGGAATCTCCAAACTCGACACCATGACCAAACACCAGTCTTGCTGAGGTGATAAATCAGGTTTTATTCACCAATCGCAATCATGCCGCACAAGGCAAAACCGTGGCCGATGCAAGCCGAAACCCCTGCACGGTAACCCTGTGCCAGCCCTCACCCGTGGGTGTAATACACATAGTGGCGGGAGCAAATTGTTACTGATGTATGACCAAAATGGTGATTTTTTGATCATTGCAATGGTGCTCATCTTGAATTTACAGGTTTTGCTTACAATAACTAGAATGATGTGTTGACTTGAGAGTATGGGTTAGAATATACAGTCACGTGAAAAAGTAAGTACACCCCATGTAAAGTTTTGACTTTTTCAACATATTTCAACATACAGCTATTTGATTTCATTTCAACAATATTGATAGATAAAGGTGATATAATATAACAAATATCATGAAACATTTACATTTTGTAGTCCATTGTATAATTTAAATAAACATAAATGCAAATTTCGCATGTGGAAAAAGTAAGTACACCCTTGGCTCCAACAGGTGGTATTGCCCCCTTTGGCAGAAACTACGTCAAGTAGGCATTTCTTATAACTCTCTACCAGTCTCTGACATCGACTGGGAGAAATTTTTGCCCACTCCTCCATGTAGAATTCTTTCAGCTGTGCGATGTTTGAGGGGTTTCTTGCATGCACAGCTCGTTTCAAATCCCGCCCACAACATCTCGATGGGATTTAGATCCGGGCTTTGACTTGACCATTCCAGAACCCTATATTTCTTTCTTTTCAGCCATTCCTTGGTGGATTTACTGGTATGTTTAGGGTCATTGTCATGTTGCAAGGTCCACCTTCGGTTGAGCTTCAATTTTCCGACAGATGGCCTCACATTATCCTCAAGCACCCTCTGGTACAATGAAGAATTCATCGTGGATTATATGATGGTGAGCTGCCCAGGTCATGATGCAGCAAAGCTGCCCCAAACCATAATATTTCCACCACCATGCTTTACAGTTGGCATCAGGTTCTTGTGGTCAAATGCTGTCTTTGGTTTTTGCCAAACATGTCTTCTGGTACTGTGGCCAAATAGCTCTACCTTTGACTCATCTGTCCAGAGAACATTGTTCCAGAAGTGCTGGTCTGTGCCTAGGTGTTCATTGGCAAACTTTAGTCTTCCCCTGATGTTCTTTCTGGACAGCAAAGGTTTCCTCCTGGCACACCTCCCATGCAGATCAAATTTGTGCAGCCTCTTTCTAATGGTAGACTCGTGCACTTTGACATCAACATTGGCAAGAGCTACCTGTAGGTCCCGTGATGACATTCTGGGGTTCTTAGAGACTTCTTTCAGCATCTTGCGGTCTGCTCTCGGGCTGAACTTGCTGGGGCGGCCTGGCCTGAACAAGTTGGCAGTTGTTTGGAATCTTCTCCACTTGTAGATGATCTTCTGGACAGTCGAATGATTGATTTCAAATTGTTTGGAGATATTTTTAAATCCCTTCCCAGACTCGTAGGCATCTATAACCTTCTTTCTGAAGGCCTCAGAGAGCTCTTTTGATCGAGGCATGGTGACGCCACACACTTCAACAACAAAGAGCAAACCAAACTAAATGTCTGAGGTTTAAATAAGACAGGTTCCTCCAAGATCCTCTCTAACGATGTTCTAATCATTTGCACCTGAGCTGGTGCACCTGATTCTAATTTTAGGTATTTGAAGTCGTGATAAATATAGGGGTGTACTTACTTTTTCCACATGCGAAATGAGAGTTATATCACTCTATAAATGACATTCAAATCTCTGCCATTGAATCAATCACAAATCGATCACACACCACAATTCTGAAACGTGAGTCCTTTTGGATACATAAACTTCGGACAAAAATCCCTCATGGCATAAATTTTGATGATTAAAGAATGTTCCTACATCAACCCAATCAAATCATTAACCGTAACCCATTCATTCATTCATTCATTCATTCACTCATTCACTCATTCTTTCATTCTACCTTTATATGTCATTTATATAAATATAGAAATAAATATATAAATATATTATATGAATATAAATGGAATATGAATATATGCTTGTGTGTTTATGTATGTATGTATCGCTATGTTTGTATATGCACGTGCACCAACTGTAACGTGAACGGTAACTGTAAGCTGCGCTTCACTTCCGCTGAACTTGGGGACGGTGAGTGAGCTTTAGCGTGGCTCTTCCTTTTGTATGCATTTTCTACACATATCACACATCTTACACACATATCACTATACATACTTGTCTGATATACATGCCTGTTGTTTCTGTAGACTAAGAAGAAGACCTTTGTTGGTCAAAAGCTTGTCTAAAATTAAAGATCGACGTCCTGAAGCTACGTCCACGTCTGATTTAATCTCCCGATTATTTATATATATATTGTTGTGGTTTTGAGAACCCACACAGGTAACATCATTAAAGGTTAAACGTTGCACCCCATAGTTAGGCCACATGCAACACGTAGGTCACCTTAGAACGTTAGTTATTTCTTAGTATATGTGAGATAAGGCCATTTCTGATAGTTGCATCTGCGTTGGGTCAAACAAATAAGAGTAGGCCCCGTCCATTTTGCAGCCTCCCTCCAACCGACTCCATTGCGCCTATCCTGTCTGCACCCCATTGCCCCTCACAGTTTGTTATGCTTTGGCTGCCAGCAGCGTTTGCTGCTCTTGCTCGCTCAAACCAGCCAAATGCCACGAGGTAAGGCCCGAAAAGGGGGCGGAGCGCAAGGGTGGGGGTGTGGCCACGTCAAGCAGCCATCAAGGACGGAGCCGGTAAGACCCCATCAACCAACCAGGGCTCGCGTGAGATCGCCTGACAGGGTGTGGCTAGAGATTCGAGAGGGTTCGCTGGGCGTGGCAATAAAACCCTTTGCGCGAGGCCCCCACCTCAGTTGAGAAGGGAGAGGCACTCACAAAGTTCGTGTGCAGTGTTGTGGTATGGGAGAGACGCTTGCAGGGTTTGAGGAGAGACGCGCTGTGGCAAGCATTTTGGCAAGGATTGATTGCGCTTTACAAAGGGGGTGGCGAAGGACTGCAGCGTTGTGAAGGACTTGTGAGGGGAGCCAAGCCTTGGCATTCGGGCAGAAAGACGTTGGTGGAAGGCGCTTTGGTAACATCATTGGGGGAGCGGCGCATTGTTCATAGCAATACCGGGAGCGTGTATAAAGGCGCCGGTACACCTATTGCATACGCAATATAATCGCCAGCCAACCGACCTTTCCCCGATATATAATTGTCCGCCTCGCGTCTACGCCACGCGGAGAGCTGCCTGCCGTCTTCCATCGCCTGCACGGTATGAGTCGGGGACCGGACGACCTGTGGACGCCATCTTCGGACCCTCAACCCGACCATCTACATCCCCATGTGAGTCCGAGTCTGAGCCCGAGTCTGAGTGCGAACGGGCCCGTGTCCAGGGATAAGTATAAGACTGTATAAGGCTGCCCTGTGTATCTGCTTCTTCCTCTTCATTGTACATTGCTCTTTCTCTTCCTCTTCTTCCTGTGTAAATAATTAATAAACCAATCTGTTCTTCCTGTCTTTCCTGATTCGACCGTCTTAGTGATTTCTCCATTGGGTAAGCGTGGCACGATCATAACCGCTCCAATCGGGTTAGTTCCAGATAACGGCCCGAATCGCGGCTCGCTTCGCTCGGTGTGTCCACTAACGCCGTGATTCGGGTAGGGTTATTTCCTTGCTTCACGGCCGGTGTTAGTACTTCGGTAATAGGACTAATTCGACCAACAACCCTATTTAACACCGACCGGAAGGAACGTGATAGCCCCGGGATCGCGTCGGCCAGTAAAAGGACAAGGGGATTAATCCCCCCTTGATAAGTGGAAGGCCGACGTTGGGAGATCCGCAACAATATATATATATAATATATATATATATATATATATATTGTTGCGGAGATGAGGACTGTATTTTTTTTATTGTGTGCTGTATTATTATTATTATTGTTTATTCTGCGCCCCCCTACCTCCGGAGCTGTGTAAAGGTGAAAGGGCATCCCATAATTAGTCCACAAGCATACACGTCAGCCAAGTAATAGAATACCCCTGTTGATAGTTATCTCTTATTCTGTGTTTTAGGGTAAGGCTGTGTCTCCCATTAATTGAAGTACTCCATTGCACCAGTGAAAGAGAATAGATCCCCTTTCATTCCCATCCCCAAAATCCCCATTTCCTTCACATCCCCTTTCGTCATTGCCGAGCCTCGATTGCCCATATTACATCCCCTCTCGTCATTGCCGAGCCTCGATTGCCCATATTACATCCCCTCTCGTCATTGCCGAGCCTCGATTCCCAATTACCTCCCCTCCAATAACCGCCATTGACCACGAGGCAGGGTCGGAGAAGAAAGGCGTGTCTCCACCTCGTCATAGAGGGGAAGAGGGGCGTGCCCGCCCGTCGTCATCAAGGGCGGAGCGAGAGGGTCGCGTGACCAACCAGGGCCGAGGTGAGCACACTGATGGGCGTGTCCTGAAGGCCGGCGGCTTAATCGCCGGAGGCGTTATAAAAGGCGCGCACGCAAGTGAGTCGTGAGTCGGTTGCCAGGGGAGAGTCGTGAGGAGTCAGTCAGTGGAGTCGGTGGTCAGTTGGTTGCGTTGGTTGCGGTGAGGAGTCGGTGGTGGTGGTCAGTTGGTTGCGTTGGTTGCGGTGAGGAGTCGGTGGTAAAGAGTGAGTGGACCAAGAACGAGTGGAGGGTTTGGACCAGACGAGTCGGACAAGGCCTGGCAAAGCACGCGACGTACACAGCAGCCAAAACAGCAGCGTGGGGCCTGGCCTGAACGGCGGCTGCTAAACGCACCGGTTGTGCTGCGGGACCCCCTTGGACCTCCCTCTCCCTCCAGCCATCCACCTCCTGCCTTTCCACCCTTCTTGTGGACGTGAGTTTGTTCTGTTTGTTCTGTCCTGGGAATAAGTTAAGTCTGTAGATAAGCTAGTATTTGCACTGTGTCACCTGCGTCTTATGTGTTGTAAATAAACTTGATTGCTCCTTTTTGCTTATGTGTGTAAATAGTAAATAAATTCAGTAGTATTTGCAACCTTTTTGTCTTCTTCTTCTTCTTCACATCCGTGTCGCCTTTGTCTTTTCCCTATTGACTATCTGCGGTGCGATCTGGTCAACGTCGGGTGGAATCGGGCTAATCGGGGAGTAACTGTTCGGACGCGGTAATACCAACCGCTCGGTAAAATAACATCTAAAACCGCGTCTGCAACAATATATATATATATATATATATACGTATATATATATATATATATATATATATATTGTCGCGATCCCGTCTGTGGAATGTATCCCAGCACGGAATACGGACGTAAATGTCCGGGCTTCAAGTAATCCACGTAGTGAACCAAAAGAGACGCAATAAACACAATTGTGTTTTAATCGGCCTTCTAGGGGTAAAGCACGATTATTTATTGGCTCGATCACAAAAACCATGAAAGGTAACAAAAGGTAATATGCTGCACAAGCCGGCAGGAACTGTCGGCCACCGACGCTCCAACTGGACGCAGGTAAGATCACTCGCGGCTCCAATCGACGAGCTCCGGGACTCGAAGGATACCAGGATGGAATACCACACAAGGCCGCCAGGAACGGTCGGCCAGGAGCTCCAACACGAAGCAGGCAATATAGGACTCACAGTTCCAATCTACGATCTCCGGGAATCACTCGTTCTCTTCCGGAATCACTCACTCGTACAATCCATAACTATAAACGATCAGCACAACTCGCTGTCGTGAGGCGTAACGAAAGTTCCCTCGCCTCGAGGCCTCGAACCTCCGAGCTGCGTCCGTATCATGAGATGGCGGCCGCGCTCTCTGACCCTCCACCAATCACGTCCCGACTCGCCTCCCAATCGCGTGAGGCTCCAAGGAGGTTACGTCAGTGGTGGGCGGGGCACTCATTTGGGTGAGAACAAAGGTGGTTTCACCGGGGGGTTTCTCACAGTCCTCCCCCCCTAAGTAAAAACCCCGTCGAATAGACGGCGTTTTTAAAACCAGTATTTGTAGTAGGTGCAAATCACATGGCAAGATGATGGCGGGAATTGCTAACAGGCAATTAACGCAATTAACAATTACTAACACTTGTTAACAACACTAACGAAACAACGCAACAATACAACGCAACGCAATGGCGCAACACAATAACGCAACAATAACGCACTTATTAACGCAACAGGCAATTAACAGGCGTTAACAGGGTAAACAATGAACCAGTTTTGTTTTTTTTTTCACACACAATATTAAACACCATACACCCCATTAACATCTACCCCACAAGAGTTACACTTCACCCAAAGCACAATAGAGAAACAAGGGAGCCAAACTCAAGGTGGGGAAACATTTACAGGAGGGAAACGGACCGAGACCTAGAGCGGCGGGTTCTCCTCCGGTGTCGAGAACGACAGTCATATGCGTAATGACCCCTTTCACCGCACTGGTAACATCGATCTTTCGGGTCGAACGGCCTGCGGACCAAAGGGCGTCTGAAACGAGGCCGCCGCGACATGCCATTCGACATCTCGACGCACACCCGCGATCCGCAAATTAACCTTCCATCAAGGGCTCTGACCGAATCTTCAGCATCTCGTGGATCTTCAAACTCAACAACTGCGAATCCAGGTGGGTTCCGAGCAACCCATACGTTGCGGAGTGGTCCGTAATGCCCGAAGACCCTCCCTAGCTCGGCTCTCGCTGCTCCATTGCCCAGGTTTCCCACATATACCTTAGCATTAGCGTTCCTGCTGAATCGCGACATGGCGGGAGCGGTCCCTGAGGAGCACGGCACCTGAGGTTGGCTTGACGGGAGGCTCGGGTGGACTTCAGCTGACGCAACGTCACCGTCGGAAACTGGAGTCGAGGCGCTAGGCTCCTCGGGCCAGAGTGAAGATATGTCTGACTCCGCCCCTCTCTCCGCCTGTTTACTCTGGGCTCTAGGGACCCCCCCACAGGTCAGAGTCAATGACTCCTCCCTGGCTATGGCATCATTGCCAATCAGCAAGGAGACCCCGGGTATAGGGTAGTAGGGTACTACCACACAGGTCACTGGACCCTTAAAAATGTCACTCCGGACCTCGAGGAGGGCAAGGGGGTACCGGCCAAGAACCCGGTCAATGCCCCGAAGGAGGGTATACTCGCCGGTATAACGCATCTGAGAGGCCGGAACTACCCCCACCCGGAGAACACACCGTGTCGCCCCAGTATCCCGAAGGTATTTGGTCTCAAACTTCAGCATCGAATCGGGGCCACCCACTAAGGCTGTCCCTGAATACTCCTGATGCAGTGGATGAATGGAATTAGCCCCGGTGGCAGTGACCTCGGTCACCGATGCCACCGTCGTGTGCGAGGGCCCGGCGGATGAGTTCCACTGATCTCCCTCCGACTTAACAGGAGGGTTGCCTCGGTAGGCCGGACTGGCGGGATTAGAGAAACAGCGGTTTTCACCGTGCCCCACGCGTTTGCAGAAATCGCACCAGGGCCCTGCCCTGGTCTGCGGCTCGCGAGCGCCCCCAGTGGAGGTCATCGGAGAACCCTTCCCCTCGATCCAGCCGCCGGGCAGACGGGGGGCGGTCTTGATCGCAGACTCCTCCGTCTTACGAAGCGACTGCGTGACTTGCAGCATTTTGCACGCCAAAACATGTTTATCAATAAGGTTGACGCAGTCTGCCAAGGAAACAGTGTCTTTGTCGACAAGAAACAATGCTAAGTCAGGCGGAAGCTGTTGATCGATACGGTAACGCACCAGGAGTTCCGCAACCGCTTGAGGTAACTCCACCTTGCTCCCCTTGAACCATCTCTGCAGCTGTTCCAACAAGGCCCGCGAATGTTCCTCATAGGTTTGACTGGACTCACGAGTCCAGCTGAAAAAATTTCTCCTATAAATACATGCGGACACCGCATAGGCATTCAAAATCTCGGCCTTCAATGCCCTGTATTTGTTTGCGTCCTCGGTTGCCATCCTCGCATATACCTCCCTCGCCTTCTCAGATAGATGGCTCACAAGATGGCCGACCCACAAGCTCTCATCAATGCCACCGGCAGCCAACAACTTCTCCGCCATCTCCAGATACGCTTCTGGCTTCGTGTCTCCCGTCCAGTCCGGCAAACGAACATGAACAGTTTCCGGGACTCTTGCAGCAGACCCCTCTGCCCGCAGTCGTTCAGTCAACATTCGCAACTCATGCTCTCTGACGCGTTCAGCTTCTGCTGCCGCATGCTCTCTCTCTGCTGCCGCCGCACGCTCTCTCTCTGCTGCCGCATGCTCTCTCTCTGCTGCCGCACGCTCTCCCTCTGCTGCTGCACGCTCTCTCTCTGCTGCTGCCGCACGCTCTCCCTCTGCTCTGTCATTCTCCCTGTTATACATGTCAAGTTGTTGAACCGGAGTCAGCCCGGTCCAGAAGGGCGAACGCATGCATTTGGTCATGATGGGATCGCTTCCTAACATCTCGGGTTGAGTGACCGGGTCAAGGCTGCTTGCGTCGCTCACCTCGCCACCCACGTGACTGTCAACATGATCAGGTTGAACTCTCACTTCCCTGGTCGACACAGCTTGGCTACGAGTTATCATACGACCAGGCACAAAACACAACCTCAAACACAACGCTCAAACACAACGCTCTGTTGGGGAAATACGACACAACTACGCAATATCACCCGCACATCAAATTGCCAATGAGAAAAATACCACGTACAAATACTCACGTTTTTTTTTTTTGTTTTTTTTCGGTTGTTTGGAGGGATCCGAGGCTATTCGCTTATCCTTTGTCGGTTGTTTGGAGGGATCCGAGGCTATTCACTTCTCTGCCCAAGACAGCGTCCTACGGCGAGAAAGTTCCTCCGAGACGGCGTCCGCTGGTGAGAAGGCGATGAACAGATGCCAGAAGATGTCGTCCACTGCAGAATTCCCGTCTCAATCGAATGGCTCTTACTTGAATGATCCTAGGACGAGCAACCCATTTGTCGCGATCCCGTCTGTGGAATGTATCCCAGCACGGAATACGGACGTAAATGTCCGGGCTTCAAGTAATCCACGTAGTGAACCAAAAGAGACGCAATAAACACAATTGTGTTTTAATCGGCCTTCTAGGGGTAAAGCACGATTATTTATTGGCTCGATCACAAAAACCATGAAAGGTAACAAAAGGTAATATGCTGCACAAGCCGGCAGGAACTGTCGGCCACCGACGCTCCAACTGGACGCAGGTAAGATCACTCGCGGCTCCAATCGACGAGCTCCGGGACTCGAAGGATACCAGGATGGAATACCACACAAGGCCGCCAGGAACGGTCGGCCAGGAGCTCCAACACGAAGCAGGCAATATAGGACTCACAGTTCCAATCTACGATCTCCGGGAATCACTCGTTCTCTTCCGGAATCACTCACTCGTACAATCCATAACTATAAACGATCAGCACAACTCGCTGTCGTGAGGCGTAACGAAAGTTCCCTCGCCTCGAGGCCTCGAACCTCCGAGCTGCGTCCGTATCATGAGATGGCGGCCGCGCTCTCTGACCCTCCACCAATCACGTCCCGACTCGCCTCCCAATCGCGTGAGGCTCCAAGGAGGTTACGTCAGTGGTGGGCGGGGCACTCATTTGGGTGAGAACAAAGGTGGTTTCACCGGGGGGTTTCTCACAATATATATACTGTATATATATATATATATATATATATATATATATATACATACATACATATACATATATATATATACATATACATGTACACAGTAAGGAATACTTCCTTACTGTGTACATGTATATACAGACTTGGCATTTAATATGGAATATATATTTTTTCTTGACTTGGGTTTACTTTCTGAACTCGGTATATCAATCGGGTGAGTTTCTTTTACGCTTCGATGATTTCTTTGTTAAAAGAACCATGTCACTGATTGTCTGTCCCAGCAAGAAGTCAATAACAGGATTATATCACAGGTGGCGTGACAAAATGTACGGACAGGTACATTTGACGATTGGCTTCACAATCGGGTATATAAGGGTTGTTGCGTTCTGTATTAGTGGAAATCAACTGCTGCACGTCTACAAAAGTTATTGCCGCCTCCCCTGGAGATGGTCCGTCAACTCGACAATGCTGTTTGTCATTTAGTGGTGGCTTTACGAAATTCCAGCATGAAACAGCGTGCTATTGCTCGGCAGTATGGCATCACTCAAGGTCAGATGTCAAAGATCCTGAAACGAAATGCTCAGAGGGGTGTCCCTACTCCAATACCGAGGTCAGGACGTCCCCGCAGAACCACACGGATGGATGATCGCCAGCTGCACCGGTTAGTCCGCAATGGCCGTACCAAGTCAGCTAATCGGCTTCGGGCTGAGTGGCAGCAACTGACAAATGTGCCTGTATCCAGAAGGCTAGTCAACCAACGACTGGTTCAAGCAGGCTATCGTGCCAGGCGTCCCCTGAGAAAGCCACGTCTGACCAGACAACACCGCCAGCGTCGATTGCAGTGGCCCAGAGAGCACCGTCAATGGCAGCCAGGACACTGGAATCACGTGATCTTCAGTGACAAGTCTAGGTTTCTGGTCTATCTTCAATATGGCCGCGTCCGAGTGCGCAGACAAGTGCATGAAGCCTACAACGAAGATTGTATAGTGCCAAGAGTCCATGCTGGAGGTGGTTGGGTGACCGTTTCGGCTGCTTTTCATGCAGGGGGCAAAACTGACCTGCTTGTTCTGAATGGAAACCTGAACCAGTTCAAGCACAGGGCCATTCTGAAAGAAACATTGCTTCCATTTGTTCGTGCAGCCTTTCGAGGAAACTTTGTCTTCCAAGATGACAATGCACGGCCTCATCGTGCTTGCATGATCCAACACTTTCTTGCTGACCGTGGTGTAGAGCATATGGAGTGGCCTACCATGTCCCCGGATATGAATCCGATCGAGAACTTGTGGGCAGAATTAACGCGTCAAATTGACAACTTGGACCAGCAGCCTGCCTCTGTGCGTGAATTGCAGCAGGCTATTGTAACTGCATGGCAAGCGATTCCTGTCCAAACCTTGGCAAATCTCGTGAACAGCATGCCTCAACGTGTGCGTGCTCTCCTGAATGCTCGTGGGGGCTACACGAAGTACTGAACTGTAATTTTACTGTCCGTAATCCCAGTCGTAATAGAACTTTTGTTTTTGTTTAAAAAATGTTTTCGCTAATGTGCAAAATAAAGAGATAATTCTGGAAAACGCACGGAAGTTTAACACAGTACTGTCCGTGAATTGAGTTCGATATCAGTTTACATCACTTTCAAGGATCAATTTATTTTCTTCGAAATGTCAAATGTGGTTTTTGTTTCTTTTAAAGGTCACATTAACAAAATCTAGAATAATTTCAACATAATTCCAATGAACTTTTGGTTCTAAGTCATCTTGAAAAGTAAGTTCACCCCCACAAAAAAAAGATTCCATATTAAATGCCAAGTCTGTATATATATATATATATATATATATATATATATATATATATATATATATATATATATATATATATATATATGTCTGTCTTTTCTTCCATTTGCGGTTACGCTGATTGGCTGGTGTTAGGCTAGGTGCAATGTGATTGGCTCCTGGCAGTATTTCATAATGTATCGTATTGGCTTATGAAAAGCTGATATTCAAAAGCTGATTCCATATTTCACGATCGGAACTCATGGCCAAAGTACTAATGTCAGAATCTAGAGTAATATCGGCACAAAATTCGGAAAAAGTGATTTTAAAAATGAAGTAATTAAATAATACTGTTAATATTACAGAGTAATTCGTCTTCACGTTTTGTGTTACGAAGCTCCACAAGACGCGAGGTAAAATGGCTCCAAAATTGTTTTTTTGGAAAGAGAAAATGGAAAGAATTTTGGGAAGAGATAAGACAAATAGGAGGAAAGGCAAGGGGAGTGTCTGAAGCCTATAGAAAAGAGTGGATCGAGGATCAAAAAGATCACATTAGCATACGTAATAAATAAATACCCTCTTCCTGTGAGAAAAAAATACAAATAATCATCTAGGCTATCTATATAATATTCTCCGTAGGTGATTCTGTGAGTTACTCACATAGCTTTGAGGCCTCTTTTGTTAGGCCCGTGGTTTCTTACTCTCTCACACAGTTTTATTTAAACTCTAATTCGATATCTCATTTCATTTTTCACAGTTGCTAAAATGGTTTCAGACTCGGTTGCAAAAAACGGGAATAAAATTCGATTAAAGTCACCGTTTAGAGAACGAAATGCATTTTCAAAGGTCTGTAACATAAAGGCCATTCATTGAGTCTCCCTCACGGCTTTATCTTGACTCTAATTCACCATCAGAGTCGCTGGGATGGTTCAAGTCTCAGTTTCAGATAAAGTTGAGAAAATCGGCGACATGTATTCCAACAGCCGTTTTGAATGTGTTGACTGTTGTGTGGGCACGGGGAAGGAGGGAGGGGAATGAGAGAAGAGAATGAGAGAGGGGAATGAGCGAGGGAAAAGAGAGAGGGGAAGGAAAGAGGAGAATGAGAGGCGAGAACGTTCCCAGGACTTCGTTATTTATATTAATATTTAGTAAAAGTACAGCAAGTGAATACTGAAGTTCGGGATTGAACCGAAGTCAAATTATATATTTACATATTCCTGGGGTGTATATACAGAGTTTGTTTAAAGCATGTCAACTCTTTTCCAGCCATGGAATTAAACAATACAGTACTTCAAAAATGTACATAATAATGTGAACTAACTATGGAATACAATATTTATTGATAACGTTTCGTTTTAATCTATTTTTTCTTTGTAAAGCGAAAAGTTTTTGATACTTTCAAGATGAAAAATGAAGAAGAGTCATGGCTCCATTGGCCTACAATTGGCCTATGATGTGCATTTTAAGACTGAATCAACACGTCTTCGATCATAAATTACTTTTTGAAGAAACAAAGGTACATTTTGATTACAACTCAAGCAAAGGAACCCAGGCAATGCCTGTTTCATTTGGAGTGATTACACATCGCCCAAACAAGATGCGGTTCAGAGGTAAAGGAAATAAAATCGTGAAATCTTTAATAATTTTTTTTTCCCAAAGAGTTTTCAAGGCTGCATCGTGTTCACATCCAGAATTAATAAACAAACTCCATTTCACGTGTGCATGGAC